>NW_027599880.1:0-20760 GCF_964194155.1 Cetorhinus maximus | reverse complement strand
CAGAGCACAAGCGAGCTGCTTTGGCCAGACAAGAGTCAAACATTCTCAGAGGCTATGTGAAGATTTATGGAGTGTCCTCACTACATGTGATCATCATCCTACTGCAATCGAGCAACTATTAGGGCCTCCACTGCGTCTCCAAGATGGAAGCATTCTCAGAGAGGGTATTCGCGCTGCCATAAGCCAGACCGGAGTCAAACATTCACAGATGCAATGTGAGGATCTATGGGGTCACCTCACTTGCATGTCATCATTCTCCACAAATCTAGCAGCTATGAGGGCCTCCCGAGGGCACCTGCCTTGTCTGGCCAGTGCGAGGGCCTCATTCCCAACATCGTCGCCTCCGACAACCTCCTCACCCTCATCCCCTTGGGCGTCCTCCTCATTGGAGACCTCCAGCTTCTCCATTTCCTCAGCCAGCTCGTCTCCTCTTTGCAGTGCCAGGTTGTAAAGGGCACAGCAGACGACGATGGTGCAAGACACCCTCTGCGGACTGTATTGCAGGGCTCCACCAGACCGGTCCAGGCACCGGAACCACATCTTCAGCATCCCGATGGTCTGCTCCACCAAGATGTGAGTTGCAGCATGAGTCTCATTTTGGCGTCGCTCTGCTGCAGTCTGAGGCAGCCACATGGGTGTCATCAGACACGGTCCTTGTCCCCGAGGAGCCATCCCTGCAGCTTCTGTGGACCCTGGAAGTCTTCAGGGATCTGTGACCAACTGAGGATGTAGGCATCGTGCACAGTCCCTGGAAACCATGTGCACGCCAGCAGGATGAGTTTCTGGTGGTGCACACCAGCTGAATGTTCAGCAAATGGAACCCCTTGCAGTTGACGTAGTTCACGCCGTGTGGCAATGGAGATCTGAGCGCCATGTGAATGCAGTTGATCGCACCCTGCACCTGTGGGAAACCCAAGACCTGGGTGAATCCAATCGCTCTTGCATCCTGGCTGTCCATGTCCCAGGCGGAATGCACAAAGTTGTGTGCCCTCCCGAAGGTGACATCCGTGACCTCATGGATGCATTTGTGGGTGGAGGCTTGTGAGATCCCACAGAGGTCACCTGTGGATTTCTGAAAGGAGCCGCTGGCATAAAAATTGAGCACCACAGTCACTTTCAGGGCCACTGGCAGTGGATGCCCTCCATGTCCCTGTGGCGCCAAATCCTGCGGTAGCTGGCAGATGTGAGCGACCATTTCCATAGGCATGCGCAGTCTTCAGCGACACTGGTTGTTGGTCATCTGCAGGAATGACAGGCGGCGTCTTTAGGCCCTGGGTGTCGCTAGGCGCTGACCAACAATGGCTCGCTGTGGATCTTCGGCGGCGTGTGTAGGAGCCCTAGCCGCCACTTCTTCCTGAGGTTGCTCCTGCCTCTGCACAGCTAGGAGCCTCAGTTGCTCTCTCCTCCATCGTCTTCACTCTCTGTAGGTGGTCAGGCATACAGCTAGTTCTCCAGGCTCCATGATCCTGATGTAATCCTCCTGCAGGATGGAAGAGAAAGACACATGGTTATGATGGGTGTACTAAGAACCTGATCTGGTTAAGTGTGAAGGCCCTTTAATGGTTCCTGGAGAGTGCTGGCCACCACTTGGATGGCCAGAGATTAATGCACTGCGTGGCTGCCTGAAAGCCTACCACCTCCATCCCAGTCCACACGACTGATTGGTGGCAGACTTGCCCACTGGACTCCATGCTGTGCTCTCAGCTCAGGCACAGGCATTCACCTAACCCACGCTGCAAGGCTGCACTGTTAGCTTGAAGCATGGGGGAAGACTGATCCAAACCAGGATGCTGACATTGCAAGGGGCTGTGAGCACCTCCAGCAATGACTGCTCCGTGGCCAGCTTTGGCGAGGAGATTGCACAATGTCGTCTAAAATCCTCATGGCTTTGCAGTCTGTGCCGGGGGCGGGGGTTGCGGGTGCGAAAAGCTTTGGAGCACTTGGTGGCACTTTGATGCCTCTGCATTGCTTGGGGCAGATAAGCTCGAAGCCCGACTCCAGTCATATCAATGTGGCTGTGCCTGATCTGAGTTGCAGAGGCATGGTCACTTTTTACAGGTTTCCCTAATGTGTGGCCACTTCCCTCACCTACCCTACCCACCACTCTGAATCCTTGTCCACTATATTTAATGACAGGGCTGCCCTTGCCCCCCCTTCCCTGCCACAAGTCGCTTCAATGGCAGGGCTGCCCTTGTCCCACCCCAAAAGTCACCTCAATGGCAGGGTTGCGCTTACACATCCCCACCCCCCCAAGTCGCCTTAGTGGCACGGCTGCCCTTAACCCCGAACCCCCAGCACCCCACAAGCTTAAAGTCCAACAGGTGACCCCGGTGAGCGCTACACAATGTTACCATGTACTGACCTCCGAGTTCCCCTCAAAATGCATCCCGCCAAGTCCACGTCACTTATGTGCTGTTGTGATATATGTCGGCATCTTTTCCCACCAACATGGAGGGACAATCGGTTGGGGGGGGTGGGGTTGGTCGATTCCGGCGGAGAAGCCTAATAATGATGTGCTGATGTATTACAATGAGGTTCCCAACGTGGGAAACGTGGCCCGCCATTGGCGGGCTGAGCGGGCAATCACGAACTGGTTTCACGCCATCGTAAAACAGATTGCACCATATTGTCCGCTCATGCCACCGAACATGCCCAACGAAAATTCTGCCAACTGAGTTTCACCATCATTACAACTGCAAAATCTGGGCTAACATTCCATGCAAGTTTACCTCTATGCTAAGACTAAGTGTGAACAAATTGCGTCATTCTTAAGAAAAGTGATGAAAAGTGAAATTTCTTCCAACATTATGTAAAATTCACCTATTCTTTCTTGTGAGTCATATACTATACCACTATAAATACAGCAGATCTGAAACCATGACCACTTGCATCACATACACATTGAAGTGTGCTTTTATTTGCCTAAAATCCACATAAGTGATCGCAATATCCATGGATTGAACACAGAACTTTTGCCAATGTACACTGGCTGTTTGGAACATACCACATAATTCTCATACATTCCATCATTCAGAGAAGCAAGCAAAATTAACAATAATAATTATTCACTGCAAAACAAAGTATTTACTATAATTTATAAATTTTACTACCTCCACATTACATCAAAATAGTAAGGACACCTCACTATTACTATAGAATCATAGAACAGGGCAGCCCAGGAGGAAGCCATTGAGACCATCGCGTCTGCACTGGTTCTTTCAGCTAGTTCCACTCCCCTGCTCTTTCCCCATATCCCTGCTATTGTTTACTCCTTTGTCAAGAAGATATAATGTTATTGGAAATTATTTTAAAATAGAGTTTAGTGGTGTCTGAGTCTATTTATGTGTGTCTTAATTGGGTTAAAGCCAGCTGGTCTAGAGGCTTTGATGTATAAAAGAAAAGTAAGTTTGAAATGGTAATTAGGTAAACATAGGGAAGTTACAACGTGTAGTGAAAAGGGAGCAATTTGCATTTTTAAATAAACCATTCAAAAGAATGGTGAAATATCCCACCTAGCCAGAAGAAGCTAAACTATGTGTTTATTTTTCCCAAAGCTTACTAATAAAATTGGTGCTATGAAAGGGGTTTTATTGTTAGAAGAGGTGAAGTTCAAAAGACCTAGTGATACAATGAGAATTTGCATTCAAAGATGAAAATATGTATTAAGGAAGAAAAAGCTGTTGGTAAAGGAGGAGGGATTTGAAGATTTAAAGCCTTTAGCCTGTGAGCCTCAAACCACTCTCTGAAAGGACCCAGAGCTGAAAGAAACTCATTTTGAATGTGACTGTCCAGTGTGTGCTTTGCCAGGGTTCTGTTTAAATGTGTGTTTATTGTTGCCTTAACGGAGGTGTAACTAGGAGTCAAATTAATTAGGGGACTTTTGTAGTTATTATAGTAGTAATTTTGTAGACATATTTATGTACTTTCTTGTATTAATAAATGTTTTAATTTTATAAAAACCCCTTGAGACTCGGTGGTCTTATTACTACTGAATTCAAAGCCTGCATCTCGAAACATACAAATTGCAAAATAGGTCATGACAGTTGTTTCAAGTTTCCCTCTGGGATTTGAGCAGCTCAGCATTTACCATTGGCTGTGTCATAATACCTTGAAGTATTTGTTCAATTTCCCATTGATGGCTGTTATGATGTGGCAGATGATGTGTGCCAGGCAGACCAAATTCACAAGGGAAACTTGGCCACACTGTCACAATGGTTTTGCAATTTGTATTCATTACAAGGTGATTTGTGCACTGAATTCAGAAGTAATGAGTCCACCAAGACCTTTAAAGATTTAAAAAATTAAAGTAAAATATTTATTAACAGAAGGAAAGATTTTAAGCATATACATAAGACTACAATTAGTTAATACTATAACAAATCCTAAAATTCCTAATTAACCTTATTCCCAATTACACACCCCCTTTAAGGCAACAGTCCAAAATAGGTTTTTCAATTTAAAAAGCAAACCAACAAGTTACCACTTGACAGTGGAATTCCAACAGCTTGGCTCCAACTTTAGTTACTGGATACAGCCGACTTTTGGAAAAATGGCTGGAGGCTTCCCAAAGGCTGTTTCATACACTCCTGTTAGATCTTACATGGCCTCCCAACATTGCCTTTCATTCTCCTTTATATATGTTTCTCTCTCTTTAATCTGTAAATTCCACTGTTCCATATGTCTTTGGAAATGTACTTTTCCCATAGTATAAAAGCTTTCATGTTGCCAATATTGTCAGTAGTCTTTGGGAAAAATAAACACACTGGTTGGCCTTGCTTATATGGCTAGTTGTAAACATCCTAACATCCCTCTGAAATCCAAACAACTCCTCCATTTATCTAAAATTTCCTCCATGCTTTATATGCAAAGACAGCATCCATGTTTACTTATTAGCATTTCAACTACACTTCTACACCTAAGTTCTATTGATAATTTCAATCTTACAATCTACCTGACTCCAATGTAATTAAATCATACAGACAGAACCATCTACACTCACACCCATAACCTACTTTACAATAAACCAGAATACTATTATGAAAATTATTATACTTTCGTAACAATGGCTACTACTGGATCTGTATCCATCACCTTATCAAGCAGTGGAATCCAAATCCTAATCATTTACTGCGTAAAAAAATGTTCATGTTACCACTGGTTCTTTTGCCAATCACCTTAAATCTGTGCCCTCAAGTTTTCAAACTTTCAGTCACTGGAAATAGTTTCTCTATTTACTCTATCTATATCCTTCATGATTTTAAATAGCTCAAACAAATCTCCTTTTAAGTCTTCTCTGCTCTAAGGAGAACAACTGCAGCTTCTCCAGAATATCCACAAAACTGTAACCCCCTTATCCATGGAAATATTCTCTTCTGTACCCTTCCAATTTAATTCAGTCTCTCTGCTGGCTGCATACTGACTTACAAACTGAAGTACCACCATTCCAAGACATTTGAAAGCACACTGAAAAGACTTGCCTTTCAGAGCCTCAGGGGGTTCCAAACCACTTCGCAGACAATGAAGTGTATTCAAATAAAAACAGAAAATGCTGGAAAATCTCAGCAAGTCTGGCAGCATCTATGGAGACAGAAAGGGTGTGGTAATGATAGTGTGAAAGACTAAGGCAGGTGCCATTAGTGCATAAAGGTCAGATAGCAAAACGTGTTAATAGTAGAACAAGGGTCAGCACTCTCTGAAAGCAAAACATAAGAACAAGTTACAGATTGGCCCCGAGGGGGAGGGGGTTGGGAAAAAATATTGAAATAGGAGGAGAGTTCATGGTCTGAAGTTGTTTAACTCAACGTTAATTCCAGAAGGCTGTAAAGTGCTTAAAAAAAGATGAGGTGCTGTTCCTCCAGTTTGTGTTGGGCTTCACTAGAACACCGTAGCAGGCCAAGGACAGAAATGTGGGCATAAGAGCAAGATGGTGAATTAAAATGGCAAGCGAAAGGGAGTCATGCTTGTGGATTGAGCAAAGGTGTTCTGCAAAATGGTCATCCAGTCTGTGTTTAGTCTCCCCAATGTAGAGCCCCTGATCGGTAATGAGAGAGGAGGTAAAGACTCATAGTTGCATGGGAAGGTGCTGTGGGAAGTGGATGAGGCATTGGGGGTGATAGAGGAGTGGGCCAGGGTATCACATAGGGAACTGTCCCTTCAGAATCCTGATAAGGGAGGCGAGGAGATGTATTTGGTGGTAGCACCTAACAATATTGCCACTCCCTTTGTCTTGCGTCTTTGACATCTTTGTCAAATCCCTCCTGAGCTCCCACCTATCCCTGACTTTTTATTTTGCTCTACCCGCTCCACCCCTCTCTTCAGCTCTGAAGAAGTCATATGGACTTGAAATGTTAACTCTGTTTCTCTCACTACAGATGCTGCCAGACCTGCTGAGTTTTTCCAGCATTTTCTGTTTTTATTTCAGACTTACAGCATCCGCAATATTTTGCTTGTATTTTAATGAAGTGTACTCACTTTGTTGTAATGTAGAAAACCCAGCAGTCAATTTGCACATAGCAAGGTCCCATAAACAACAATGTGATAATGATCAGATAATTTGTTTAGTAATATTGGTTGAAGAATAAATATTGGTCAGGACACTAGGAGAACGCCCCAGCTCTTCTTCAAAATAGTGCCATAGGCTATTTTATATCCACCTGAAGGACCTCTATTTAATGTCTCATGTGAAGGATGGTGCCTCTGATAATGCAGACCTTCCTCAATACTGAACTGTAGGGGCTAGACTTTGTCCTCAGATTTCTGATGTGGGTCCTGAGCCCGCAAGCCTCTGGCTTGTAGGTGAGCATGCTACCCACCGATTCACAGCTAACAGTAATAAAAGGCTACATTTTTCTTAATTGCATTAACGATCCATTTCTGGTCAATTACATTTCCTGTTTAAATATCAATTAACTCAGATATTTTAAGATTCATGAATCCAACCAAAGATACTATAACCCAATGCCCCATAAACTTCAAGTCACCCAAAACTTTGCCTCCTGTATCTTAACTCACATCAAGTCCTATTCGACCATCACTCCTGCACTCACTCACCTACCATTAGCTCCCGGTTGAACAATGCCTTGATCCTCATCTTTGTTTTAAACTCGTTCCAAGGCCTTTCTCCTCCCTATCTTTGTAATCTCCTCTAACATTACAACCTTCTGAGATAACTGCACTCCTCCAATTCTGGCCTCTTGAGCATCCCTGGTTTTAAATTGCTCCACAATTGGTGACCATGCCTTCAGCTGCCAAGGCCATAAGCTCTGGAATTCCCTCCCTACACTACTCTGCCTCACTATCCACCTTTAAGATGCTCCTAAAAACCTACCTCTTTGATCAAACGTTTGGTCATTGGCCCTAATGTCTCTTTATGTAGCTCAAGATCAAACTTTGTTAACGGTCCTGTGAAGCACCTTGGTACATTTTACTATGTTAAAAGTGCTGCGTAAATGCAAATTTTTGTTACACTCATTTATCATATTAATCCATCCTTTGTTTCACAGATTTACAGATACATTCCCCCTTCAATATCCATTCAAGTAATTCATCTTGGTTTGAATCCATATGCAATAGCAGCAATCAGATCATGCATACAAAAGAACATACAAAATAGGAGTAGATGACCAAATCTCGAGCTTGCTCTGCCATTCAATAATATGACTATGGCTGATCTTCAGCCTCAACTCCAAATCCCTGCCTGTTCCCCATATTCCTTGATTTCCTGAGACCAAAAGTCTGTCTCTCAGTCTTAAATGTACTCAACAATGCAGCATCCACAACTCTCCAGGGTAGAGAATTCCGAAGCTTCATAACCCTTAAAGTGAAGAAATTTCTCTGAGGACTTCCAGAACAATGTATGTAACTGCCTTTTCCTGCATATACTGGTCAGACTGCAATACAGGTTCCCTCCAGCAAACAACTTATTTTAACTGTGTGTATTGCTTCTACAGGTTGAGTATCCTTTATCCATAAATCTGAAAACCAAACACATCCAAAATCCACACTTTTTTTGAACCTCATCGACCATTAGCGTGGCAAGTCTGTGACCCGAGCTGATCTCACCCGACCTTTAGTGGGGGAGTCAAGTTGTTTGTCTGCATTGTTTATCTTGCGATTTTTGTTTGCAATTGTTTACCTTGCAAAGCATCTCAGACGGCACCATGGGTGTGAACCTATTACAGATACCCTGTTTTTATTATTCAGCGTTACATCTTACTTTCCTGGCCATTTTATTTAGACTATAGCTAGCCTAGGCTTCAGCCATTGTAATGTAAGTAGGCCAGGCCCATATGCAGTACCTGAAAACCAAAATTATCTGAAATTCGAAACGCAATCGGCACCGAGGGTTTTGGATAAAGGATACTCGACCTGTAGCAACAAGAAATTCAAAGCTATAATCGTATGCAGATAAAAATACATTTTTGTCACAACTATAGTTGCTGAAGTGACAAACCCCAATGTCAGCCATGAGAATTTTCATTAAAGGGCAGTACCCATCCATTCTAATCCAAGATCAAGAACAAGAAAGTTAACTATCTTAAGCTACTAGTAGAATGGTGGTCAAGTTCTCAAAACATTGGCTGGAGAACTACTGGTTTCCTTGTTCTTCTAATTTAACTGTCTATATCATGCAGTGTTTCCTCATGAGTGTTCAGGAATTTTCATTTATATAATACATGTCTCAATGCTCATGATATATCAAAGTTCTTCACACCCAATGAATTACTTTTGAAGTGTAATCATTGTTGTTTTGCATGCAAACGTGGCAGCTAATTTACATAACAAGATCCTACCACAGCATCAAGTCAAATGGTCAGTTAATACGTTTTTTGGTGTTGGCTGAGGGATAAGTGTTAGGCAGCATACTTGCCTCTAGCTCATACTGGCCCCTTCTGTTCTTCGATTTCTGCCACAATATGTTTTACATCCCCCTGAACAAGTAGACGGGGGAAAAGAGTAGTCCACTCCAAAATACATGCTTAGAATATAATGAAAGGAATTAAAATTCATATGAATAAATACATAGAGATGATACTCTATGATACAGGTGCAGTTTAGACCCAAAAAATCACTGGCAGGATTTAGATATCTATCTGCACCCTATTTTAAGAAATCAGTTCCTTAATCATAGCTTGAAGTGCAGATTTCAATAGGTGTAAGAAGCACACAAGGAGCAGGAGTGAATGTTTGTAACTGAAATAAATAAGGGAACAATTAGGGGAGTGTAAGAACAAGGGAAGAAAAATTCCAAAAGCCTTTGGAAAGGCTTAAGGCATCTCAATACTTTCTATCAATACTATCTCAACCTTTACTGCAGTTTACAGCAGAGCAAGTGACAAGCAAATATAACGAGAAATAAATTCTACGGGCAGGCACGAGTCTGCAGGCAAATGACAGCAACCCAACTGCCAACACCATTTGATGGCTGCTGAAGCCGAGGCGATTCTGCAGAGGATTTCATGTAGGGTGGTCCTCTATGCCACTCCACAGCACCATCCTCATGCCTATAAGGTGGAGTCATCAATTTTCAGGCCACAATATTATCAGCAGATGTGCCAACCCTATTTTGCAATGGTAGCTGAAGGTACCTTTATAGCTGATGACATAGCCCTGTACCTCGCTCTCTGATTACCCAGAGGCTGAAGACTGTTCCCCGTTCCCATTGCAGAGCATCTGCTGTTGATTTCGCAGGCATGCTGTCTTCCACTGAAATGCCACTGAAGGTGTGAAATACTGTGATTGGGATGCTTCCAAGTTATGTCCAACATTAAGTCAGGTATTCACATATTTTAGTAACTAGGTCTGGTGCCCTAGTTTTCTTGGGGAATAAGAGCCTCATGCACTAAAAACCAGTAAAAGTGAGGACTGGCCACTTCTGTCTGTAGATGCTGGTATAAGGGTAGACAAAACCAACTCTGAGAGCCTGACCTCCCTATCATCCCTCAAAGAGGTCCTTCTACAAAGATTAGGATTTTCACTGCTAAAAACTTAAACACGTGACATAAAGGGCTAATAACAACCAAAATATTAGCAGAAATAAAACAAAAACAATATGAAGAAATAGAAAAAAAAGTGCAACAATATTGCAGAAAGATTGAATTTGCTTGTTCCCTTTATATCTGCTAGGGTCATTTTTCACAGGCTTTCTTTGGAAATGGTTTATTGCATCCTTGAATGCTGGGAAATGGTGTACAGAACACACTGATCACAGAATAATTAAATTAAATTAAATATACAATCATTTTCCACTACTGACTGCTTGATTGATACAGATGTAATCGTGTCCCGTAGTATTAGAATTATGATACCAGGCTTGATGGGACTTGGAATGCAACTGATCAGGGTTGGTATACGTAGATTACACTACTAGGTTATTACCTTGGTGGAGGGGACAGAAAGGAAACAGCAGAAAGGCTAATATTTGAGGTTTTGTATGTGATAAATTTACTTGCCTCTAGAGAGTGCATCCATGAGTAATTCTTCTTAAAGCATTTATGATGTTAAAGGCAATATAATGCATAACAATAAATAGTTTTATTAAATAAGTCTTTTTCTGTTTATCTGTGTATGAAATGAAAGTGATTATAAGCCCAATATTTGAATTTTAATTAACTGAAGTAACTTAAAGTGAGGGCCGGAATGTGTAGAATGATTAGTTAGTCAAAATACAGATACTTAAATTACGTATTTTCATTTATCTTTGTTACTTCAATCATGAAAACAATTCTTGAAAATTAGGTCTTCCAAGTTTATTTGCCTAATATGTAAAGTATTCAGAAAAAAAAATCCAGGTTATAGATATATCTTTTTTTAACAAACATGTCATTTTTAGAATGCAAACAAACTTCAAATTATTTTGACTCTATGTTCATATTTTTACCATTAATAGGTACAAATAGCATTGAGTTTATTGAACAGAGGTTTTAATAATACAAAGTGTATCTCAGTTGCTAGACAGTTGGCAGATATTTCCAGAAAACAAATACGTCCAATGAAGCAGCTTATACGTGAAATTCTTAATGAAGGTATATTTCAATCAACTTCTGAAAAAAGTATCTTAGACGCAAGGAATTTTGTAACTCTGATTTAATTTTGACAAAATTCAGTTCTGAAATATTGTCCAATAATTAAGATAATCTGTTTTCACACAGGCAGAATAATTATTTTACTACAGCCACAATATGCTTCTTTTTCTCGGAAACAAATGGTACAGAGCCTGGTTTGCTGTGCTTGCGGCGATTTAGTTCCCTGAAAGAAAAACAAGTTTGTAATGAGCTATTTGGTTAAATACATATTTGAACATGACTACAATTAACTCTTCAAAATGCCAAAAATGATACATATAAGTCTCATTAACTGACTCAATTCGTCAGTTCAAACAAAAAAAAGCATTAAATTGTCACTAAATTAATGAAAGAGCATTTTACAACACCAAAAAAATCTAAGAATAGGCAGGTTTACAGAAGTATGGTGGTGGGGGCAGTGCGAGGGCTTTCCACAGACATTTATCCAAAATGCAGAGCTAGCCCCTTCTTACAGCGACCTGTCAATGTCTGTTTTCACTGTATTCACTTTGATGACTCCGATTACTGTACAATTGAAATGTCCTTTAACTGAGGGTGATTGGGCTGTGACCATGTATGCTTCATTTTAGCTCTTTCTCATATTTAAAAAAAAAATCCATTTCTGTCATCCAAATACCACTGCATCCATCCTCATTTTGAAAGTTTATTTTAAACTGTATGTGCATTTTCCCCATTACTTGCTGCTGACTGTAACCATTTTCCTGCCTCTTGCTGTTTTAATATCTACCTCATTGAGATGATCTTTTCATATCACTTATTTATAGCTTTTTCAAAATCTGTTTGCAAGTGATTAAAAACAGCAAGGAAGTGATATTAGGAAATACGAATTCTGGATCCTGGATGTGAAAGCAAGGGTCCTTTCTTTACTGCAATACTTAACCACTAGCAGATGAAGTAGCAATTTTAAGCTCTCTGAACTATACAATTTTGTAGCCTTTCAGCTGTTATACTGGAACAGAAATAATTATTACAGTAGGAACAGATTGCTACACGTTTAGGAACAGATTGCTATATTAGTCCTAAGCTTTAGAAGTACAGCTAAAAACTATTTAAGATGATTTTACAATTCAATGGGAACGCATTCATAAAAATCAACTGTAGCATGTAAAATATATTTTAAAAAAACTTCAATTTTGTTTTCCATGTTGTCCTTCATCCATTGATGCTATTTTTTTTTTTTACTTATGTCATTCTGAATGAGCTGGTGCTTTCATCTCTAATCTTATAAGTGACCTGTTAGGGGTTTTGAAATTTTGAAGGGATTTGATAGGGCTGATGTAAAGAAGGCATTTCCATTTGTGGGGAATATAAAACTAGGGGTGATAAATATAAGATAATCACTATTAAGTCAATAGGGAATAGGGAGCGTTACAATATGGACTTGCTACCGCACATAGTGGCTGAGGCGATTAGCATACATGCATTTAAGTTAAGACAAGCAGAGGGATGAGATGAAGTAAGGTGGGAGGCGGAGTGTTTGGAGCATAAACAACAGTATTGATCTGCCAGGTTGAATAGCCTGTTTCTGTGCTTAAAATTCTGTATCGTATGTAATATGTTTAAAATGTTATTTTTACACTTAATTTATCTAAATTTTACATTCCTTATTTTTCTACTTACTAGTACCAGACTGGTCATTTGAGGTGGGAGCTGAAGCCTAGGTTAAAAGGTTTTTCATTCTAGTTGAAAGTCCATAACATAAAGACTAATCTGGTCATATCAAACATGGAAGGGGCTCTACTGAATGAATATAATTGTGGGAGACGTGACAGCAGCTGCAACTGAACACTTATGTTAATGCAAATATGTGGGAACTAGGGGTGAAAAGGTGCAGAATAATTTGTCTATTCAATTTAGTTTACTAACATCTATAACTTTATTTACTGCTGAAATAAGTCACAGGATAAATCAGAGGAATCCAACATTATGTTGTCATTTGCCTTATGAAACTGCCTGATTAATACTAACATAGATTTTGCAAGTTGGCAAGTAGGGAAGAAAAGACACTACTGCTTGACAGCACCCATTCTCGTGCAGCTGGCTTGTTCATCAGTACATTAGAAACTACAATACTCTAGGCTCATATATATAGGTGTGTGCGTGCGTGTTAATATATACAGGTTAACATATATGTGTTTGTGTGTTAACAGATGGGTGTCGAGGCTAGAAAGTTGATCAGGTTCAATGTTAAAGATGTTGGATCTTTATGGGAATTCAGGAAATTCCAACATCCCTTTAGCAAGCTAAATGCAGTACAGATGAGGTGGTGGTAAGCTAAAAACTTAAATTAATAAGGATTCATGGAACAAAAGCCTGCAAAACTTAAAATAATCTTTAGAATTTTGTAATCCTGTGATATGAAAATTACATCAAATTATCCAACCAATAGGTCTCACTTCAGGGAATAAAGGTGGTGGACATATTTTCTTCTTGAATTATAATACAGTCTATTACCTAATGAAAAACTGCAACTCAACATCATGTTACATAATGCAACCTTAGCTGCAAACCCTTTCATTTTAAAAGCTGGCTATGTGTTTTATGTTTCAGATTTATCCCATGATATGCTGAGCCATACAGGCCAGATATACTCCATATATAAAACCTAGTGTTTGCTGAGTTAGCTAAACTCAGTCAGGGCAGCAGCTGGAATGCTACTGTTGGCCTCAGTGTCATTTGAAAAAAAAAGAGAAAATTAGCTAGGAATCCCTCCCCGATGGCTGTCTGGAACTGTAACCCAATGAAGAATACATACCTTCTAGAAAGAGCATAAGGGCAGAAAAATGGATGAGAAAATAGGTTTTCCACTCTTTTCCCAGTCACAATGTGTAACCTTAATGGTCATTTCAATAAAAACTTATATTTATATAGCGCTTTTAACTTAATAAACAACCCAAGGTGCTTCACAGGAACATAAAGCAAAATCAGACACCGAGCCATATAAAACAACATTAGGACAAATAATCAAACACTTGGCCAAAGTGGTAGGTTTTGATGAGCATCTTGAAGGGAGAAAGAAGTAGAGAGTTGTAGAAGTTTAGGGAGAGAATTCCAGAGCTTTGGGTCTAAACAGCTGAAGGCCACCAACAGTGGATTAAAATCAGGGATGCTGTAAGAGGCCAGAATCAGATGAGTGCAGCTATCTCAGAGGGTTGTGCGACTGGAGGAGATTAGAAATGGGGAGGGGTGGACTTGAAAACAAGGATGAGAATTTTAAAATCAAGGCATTACTTGAATAGGTGCCCATGTAGGTCAGCAAGCATGGGGGTGATAGGTGAATGGTACTTGGTGCAAGTCAGGACAAGGCCAGAGTTTTGGATGACCTCAAAGTTTATGGAAAGTATAATGTGGGAGGCAACCAGGAATACATTAGAATAGTCAGGTCTAGAGATAACAAAAGCATTAATGAGGGTTTAAACAGCAGATAAGCTGAAGCAGGGGTGAAGCTGAAGCAGGGGTGAAGCTGGGTAATGATACGGAGATGAAAATAGGCAGTCTTAGTGATGGCATGATATGTGGTTGGAAGCTCATCACAGGGTCAAATATGGCACCAAGGTTGTGAATAGTCTGGCTTAGTCTCAAATAGTCGCCAGGAAGAGGGATGGAATTAGTAGCTAGGCAATGGAGTTTGGAATGGGGACCGAAGACAATAGTTTCAGTCTTCCCAATATTTAATCCTAGTGCTCGTTGTCAGATAAAGAGTTTGATAATTTGGCAGCAATGTAGGAATCAAGAAGGGTGGTGGTGAAGGAGAGCTGAGCATCGTCAGTGTACATGTGAAAACTACGCTGTGCTTTTGGATGGTGTCACCAAGGGACAGCATGTAGATGAGAAATAGGAGAGAGTCAAGGTTAGATCCTTGGGCAACACCAAAGGTAACAGTGTAGGTATGGGACGAGAAGCCATTACAAGTGACACTCTGGCTAGGATTAGATAGAAAAGAATGGAGCCTAGCAAGTGCAGTCCCACCCAGAGCAGAGGTGTTGGAGGAGTATGGTGTGATCAACTGTGTCAAAGGCAACAGACAAGTTGAGAAGGACAAGGAGGGAAAGTTTACATTTGTCACAGTCACACAGTGGATGGGGCAGAAACCTGATAGGAGGGATTAGCACAAAGGATCAAGCACAATCTTTGGCTCAGGTAGAACGTCAAATCACTTGGGTTCGTGTCTTTGATCATCGAATCCACACTTGCACAGCACCTAAGAGTTGGTTACAGAGTGATGCTAAATGTAACTAAGGACCTATTCTTTGGATGAGCTATAATTCATTTAAATGCATGTAGCTTAAAAATTAGGGGGTCTTGTGATGCAGTACTGTGGTAGCGTTACTGCCTCTGAAACAGAATCTCCGGATTCAAGTCTCACTCTCCAGGACTTGATGGCCAAGGAATATGCATTTGTAATGTGGCCAAACAGGTTGAGTATCAATCTGCGAATCCTTCCAACATGCAGCAATGGCTGTCGTAAGAGCGAGAGTGTTTTCTGCTCAGCCATGTGATGGAAAGAAATGGAGCCTCTACCATCACCATCCATAACCCCTGGCTACAACATGCATGTAAAAATGTATGTTGCCACAGCAACTCTGACTCCTTGGGGTGGGGCAGGTTCGGTGGGTGGATTCGGTTGGCCCAGTTGACCGAACGGCCAGTGTGGTGGAGATTGTGGCACTGTGGGTCAGACCTGCTTTCAGGCAGAGAGCTCAAAAAGAACTGAAAAATAACATTTTTTGCATTTTTTGATCTGTATAGTTTATGGTCTTAAAGCCATCCATGTAGAAGATTGGGATATTTGTCCTAGTCTGGCCACCTACAAGCATTATCAGTGACATTGCAAAAATGTTTGTTTTATTTTTCTGTTACATCCTTTCAGTACTGCCAATCATTTAAAACTTTTACTACCCTTGCAACATTACTTTAATTCTCATTTTAATCAATACATTTCCTCGATATTACAGTGGGGAAAAAAGTGAACAAAACTTGAAAGTTGGCCAGTGCTGCAGAACATTGCAGGAGACAAGCATAAATTCTACATCTCATGCTCAAGACAGGTGTGACATAAAATTAAAATGTAGATTTGTACCTAATTGATTATAAAATGCTCAAGTCAGTCAATTTATTACCGAGTCGACCAGTGGTGCAGTAGTGTACAGAATTCTGACTTGTCATAAAGCTTGTAGAAAATACAGATTAAACAATGCAAAAATTTTGCTCTTCAGTTACACTGATCTAAATAAATTGTGGCTTATTTCATGTTTAGTTCCTCAGTTGTGGTTACTGTTGTTGTTGTGCAAGAGTGCATTGGATGATTAACTATTTCATCATTGAGTCAATTGAGTCAATTTATGAAAGCACTTCACCTCTACTTACCATCACATGAGGCACTGGAAACACAGAATCACGGTATCAGGGACACCATTTAAAAATGGTGGTCGGCACCCAATTATGGGATTCCCGACCCCTTTCCTAGGGCCTCCTATTTCTGCCAGTGTTGGATAAGGTGCAAGTCCGCACCCTGTGCTCCTGACTTGACTGGCTCCATTGCCATCTTTTAGCCCTCTGCAATTTTCATGGAGTCAGGTCAGCTTTTCAAGAACTCGTGGTTCATGACCCCTCAGATATATCATGAGCCATAGTCTGGATGACGGAACCTTTTGAAAGGCGAGTTCAAAAAGTCTTACCCACGCTCCCCATGCCAACCTATGCCCCTCCATCCACCTCCAATGGTCCCTCATAGATTTCCAAGGGAATCTATGTCGCTCCACCCACCCCCCATGACGTCCTCATTTCCTTCATGGCAACCTATGGCACTTCGATGCCCATTCACCCAGTATACACCCTGTACAGAAGCAATGAATCGTACATTAAGAATGGCATGTGTGGAAAAAGCTTTTTATAACTCATTCATTCATACCTTTCTTTAAAAAAAACTGAATTTACTATAGCCCTATAAACGTGTCAATCAACCAGATCTTTTAAGTATCAATAGCAGAAACTTTGAAAGCAACTGACACCTCTTTATCATGTGTAAGTAAACAATGAGCAATTCCGAAATCAATCCAAGGGAAAAAGCTGTCAGTCAAGCAATGTTTCCCCTTGGGCACAGCTGTTTCAACTGACTGATGGATGTCTGGGATCTCAGTCAAGGCTCATTATACATTCCCGTCTTCTGCTACCCACCATGATGATGAAAATCCACCACATGGAGTGAGTTATTGTGGATCCAAAGTCATTTTGCCCCCTGTGCAGCTTAGTACAGTGAAAATCCCTCTAAGATTTTATTTATCAAACAACAAAGGCCTATCTAATTAGGCTATATTGTATCTTAATTTTTGAACTGTAGCTTTATGTTTGAATACAGTATATTTTGGGCACTTTGATAAAATTGAGTCAAATTTTAATTTAAGTCTTAATTATAGAAAATATCACATAGGGGATGCTGTGTTGTAAAACTTACTTTCTGCGTCGTGCTTCCCTCATGATGCGGAGCTCCTTTGACTGGCTATAAATCATTTTAGGCAAATGGCGGTGACGAGCTATACGTTTGATGTGAGGATGGTGCTGGAATTTTTCTTTCAATTTTTGGTTGTAGTTCAAACTAGCCTTTTCTCTTGGTGCAAGCTAAAACAGCAAAATAAATGGCATTAATGCACCTAAGTACTTTGAATATATTATTCAAGAATGCAGAATACATTTAAGTTCTTCAGATTTGGATTTTCAAGCTTCATGTCTCTTCATCACCACTTATTGCGGTTCTTAATTATTAATGTTTATCAGCATTAACATTTCTTGTAATGCCACGCATTATTAATTATTTAGAAATTTGGTAACATAGTTCAAAGTATAAATATTTTCTTGATGGTGGCACACTTATTATTAGTTATTTGGATTAAAACCAGTAAAAGCAAATCTTAACAGAAAAGCTGGAATACAAACTGAACCAAAGAAAAAAAAACTTATTTCTGCTGTGATTTGATTGTAAGAATGTCTAATCAAAGTTAAACATCAACTATAAGGGACCATTTTAAAATAAAGTTTCTCCTTTTCCAGCAACATTTATGTAAAAAGCCAATTAAAAATGTGAAGTGCCATGCCAGGACAATACTTACGAGATTACGCTTTGCATAGTCCAAATAAAATGACTTAAACAAATCATTAAACAAAGCTCAGTGAATAACAAAAAACCCCAAACTTTCTTAAATCTTCAGTTTTATAAATGGAAATTCAGTCAAGTGTGAGAAATTTTAAAAACGCATCGATAAACTGAATTGCAATCTAAATAGGCAATAGTGGATACTGTCGTATTTACATGATTGAAATTTTCATTAGTAATTCATCAACTGAACATTAACATTCTTTCCTTAGCCTTGGTAGATAACCGAATACTTGCAGGCTGAGGCAGAGGAAGAGAAATGAAATTCCAAAAGGAAATATTGAATGTGTGCGGTCCAGTAGTTAAGTTGTGGATTACTGTTACTATGGGAGGCTTATGAGGAGATAGCTGACCACGTAAACACTTTGAACATCTTAATGAACAAACCCTCTAGACCAGGAGGGAAACATTTCAGTTCAAAGTGTTTTTCTAAGCTTTTTGAACTAAAATTGCTGAAAAGATTTGTAATATCATTCCCAATTCAGTAGAAATGACCCAAGCACACATCAGATTATGGAGCTTTGGAATGAATCAAATGTCTAAAAAGCATTCAGGCTGTTTGAGGAACAATGCAACTATCTACAGCTTGCAGAAATTTGTCATCTCTGTACATCACATGGAAGCAGCCGTTTGGCCCATCACGCCTATGGCAGCTAATGCACCTCTATCCAATTAGTACCACACCTCTGCCCTTTCTTCATAGTCCTGTCAATTTCTTCCATTCAAGTATTTATCCAAATCCCTTTTAAAATCTATGTCAACCATCCACTCGGTCAGTGCATTCCAGATCACAATAACTCACTGAGTTTTAAAATGTTTCTTCATGCTACCTCATTCTTTTGCCAATCAACTTAAATCTGTGTCCTCTGGTTACTGACACTTTTGCCACTAAAAACAGTTTCTCCTATTTACTCTAACCTTCAAAACTCCTCTTAACCTTGTTTGGTCTAAGGTGAACCCCAGCTTCTCCAACCTCTCCACATAACTGACTTCCTTCATCCCTCATACCATTGTAGGAAATTTCTTCTGCACTCTCTCTAAAGCATTTACATCCTTCCTAAAGTGTGATGCCTAGAATTGAACAGTATTGCGGCTAGGGCGAAATGGTGTTTTGTAAAATTTTAGCATAACTTCCTTGCTTTTGATTCCATGCCTCTGTTAATATAGCCACATGTTTTTTTCAAGCAACTTCTCAACTTGTTCTGCCACCTTCAAGGATTTGTGTATATATAAGCCCAGGTTGCTCTGTTCCTTCACGCCATTTGGTTTATAGTGCCTCTCCTCATTCTTCCTATCAAAATGCCATACTTATTTCATCACTTAAACGTTAAATTTCAAGTGGCCATGTGTCTGCCGATTTCACCAGTTGCCTATGTTCTCCTTTAAACCAGTTACTTTCTACCTGCATTTCATGTTAACTGCAAACTGTATGTCCTGCACATCCTAGTGCAGATCATTAACAAATATCAAAAAGAGCAGTGCTCCTAATACTGACCACTGGATTACACTGCAATATACTTTCCGACAGTCAACCATTCATCATTATTTTCTGCTTTCAGTCCCTTGGTAAATTTTGTATCCACATTGTCATCATCCATTTAATCCCATGGGCTTTAATTTTGCTAGCAAGTCCATTATGAGGTGCTTTATCAAATACCTTTGGAAAGTACATATACACATGAACTGCACTACCCACTCTGTTACTTCAAAATTGTTATGAAAATTGGTAGGGTAGTAAATAGTGAGGAAGATAGCCGTAGACTGCAGAAGGATATCAATGGACTGGTCAGTTGGGCAGAGCAATGGCAAATGGAATTCAACCCAGAAAAGTGTGAGGTAATGCATTTGGGGAGGGCCAACAAGGCAAGGGGTTGCACTATGAATCGTAGGACCCTGGAAAGTACTGAAGATCAGGGGGATCTTGGGGTGCATATCCACAGATCCCTGAAGGTAGCAGGGCAGGTAGATAAAGGTGATTAAGAAGGCATATGGGATACTTGCCTTTATTAGCTGAGGCATAGAATATAAGAGCCGGGAGGTTATGCTTGAACTGTATAAAATGCTGGTTAGGCCACAAATGGAGTAATGCATGCAGTTCTGCTCACCAAATTATAGGAAGGATGTGATCGCATTGGAGAGGGTGCAAGAGGAGATTTACCAGGATGCTGCCTGGGCTGGAGGGTCTGAGCTATGTAGAAAGATCATATAGTCTGGGGTTGTTTTCCTCAGAGCAGCAAAGGTTGAGAGGGGACCTGATAGAAGTGTATCAGATTATGAGGGGCATAGATAGGATGGATAGGAAGGCACTTTTTTCCATTAGTAGATGGGTCAATACCAGGGGGCATAGATTTAAAGTAAGAGATAGAAGGCAAAGAGGAGAGTTGAGGAGAAATTTTTTCATGCAGAGGGTGGTGGGAGTCTGGAACTCTGCCTGAAAGGGTGGTTGAGTCAGAAACTCTCGTAACATTTAAGAAGTATTTAGATATTCACTTGCATTGTCATAACCTCCAGGGCTATGGGCCAGGC
>NW_027599879.1:0-20764 GCF_964194155.1 Cetorhinus maximus | reverse complement strand
TCTGTTCCCCAGTCTGTCCCCTCTCTCTATCCCTCTGTTGCCCAGTCTGTCCTCTCTCTCTATCCCTCTGTTCCCCAGTCTGTCCCCTCCCTCTCTATCCCTCTGTTCCCCAGTCTGTCCCCTCTCTCTATCCCTCTGTTCCCCAGTCTGTCCCTCTCTCTCTATCCCTCTGTTCCCCAGTCTGTCCCCTCTCTCTCTATCCCTCTGTTCCCCAGTCTGTCCTCTCTCTCTATCCCTCTGTTGCCCAGTCTGTCCTCTCTCTCTATCCCTCTGTTCCCCAGTCTGTCCTCTCTCTCTCTATCCCTCTGTTCCCCTGTCTGTCCTCTCTCTCTATCCCTCTGTTCCCCAGTCTGTCCCCTCTCTCTATCCCTCTGTTCCCCAGTCTGTCCCCTCTCTCTATCCCTCTGTTCCCCAGTCTGTCCACTCTCTCTATCCCTCTGTTCCCCAGTCTGTCCCCTCTCTCTATCCCTCTGTTCCCCAGTCTGTCCTCTCTCTCTATCCCTCTGTTCCCCAGTCTGTCCCCTCTCTCTATCCCTCTGTTCCCCAGTCTGTCCTCTTCTCTCTATCCCTCTGTTCCCCAGTCTGTCCCCTCTCTCTCTATCCCTCTGTTGCCCAGTCTGTCCCCTCTCTCTATCCCTCTGTTCCCCAGTCTGTCCTCTCTCTCTCTATCCCTCTGTTCCCCAGTCTGTCCCCTCTCTCTATCCCTCTGTTCCCCAGTCTGTCCTCTCTCTCTATCCCTCTGTTCCCCAGTCTGTCCCCTCTCTCTATCCCTCTGTTCCCCAGTCTGTCCACTCTCTCTATCCCTCTGTTCCCCAGTCTGTCCCCTCTCTCTCTATCCCTCTGTTCCCCAGTCTGTCCCCTCTCTCTATCCCTCTGTTCCCCAGTCTGTCCCCTCTCTCTCTATCCCTCTGTTCCCCAGTCTGTCCCCTCTCTCTATCCCTCTGTTCCCCAGTCTGTCCTCTCTCTCTATCCCTCTGTTCCCCAGTCTGTCCCCTCTCTCTATCCCTCTGTTCCCCAGTCTGTCCCCTCTCTCTATCCCTCTGTTCCCCAGTCTGTCCTCTCTCTCTATCCCTCTGTTCCCCAGTCTGTCCCCTCTCTCTATCCCTGTCCCCAGTCTGTCCCCTCTCTCTATCCCTCTGTTCCCCAGTCTGTCCCCTCTCTCTATCCCTGTCCCCAGTCTGTCCCCTCTCTCTCTATCCCTCTGTTCCCCAGTCTGTCCCCTCTCTCTATCCCTCTGTTCCCCAGTCTGTCCCCTCTCTCTCTATCCCTCTGTTCCCCAGTCTGTCCCCTCTCTCTATCCCTCTGTTCCCCAGTCTGTCCTCTCTCTCTATCCCTCTGTTCCCCAGTCTGTCCCCTCTCTCTATCCCTCTGTTCCCCAGTCTGTCCCCTCTCTCTATCCCTCTGTTCCCCAGTCTGTCCCCTCTCTCTATCCCTCTGTTCCCCAGTCTGTCCTCTCTCTCTATCCCTCTGTTCCCCAGTCTGTCCCCTCTCTCTATCCCTGTCCCCAGTCTGTCCCCTCTCTCTATCCCTCTGTTCCCCAGTCTGTCCCCTCTCTCTATCCCTGTCCCCAGTCTGTCCCCTCTCTCTATCCCTCTGTTCCCCAGTCTGTCCCCTCTCTCTATCCCTCTGTTCCCCAGTCTGTCCTCTCTCTCTATCCCTCTGTTCCCCAGTCTGTCCCCTCTCTCTATCCCTCTGTTCCCCAGTCTGTCCTCTCTCTATCCCTCTGTTCCCCAGTCTGTCCCCTCTCTCTATCCCTCTGTTCCCCAGTCTGTCCTTTCTCTCTATCCCTCTGTTCCCCAGTCTGTCCTCTCTCTCTATCCCTCTGTTCCCCAGTCTGTCCCCTCTCTCTATCCCTGTCCCCACTCTGTCCCCTCTCTCTATCCCTGTCCCCAGTCTGTCCCCTCTCTCTATCCCTCTGTTCCCCAGTCTGTCCCCTCTCTCTATCCCTCTGTTCCCCAGTCTGTCCCCTCTCTCTATCCCTCTGTTCCCCAGTCTGTCCCCTCTCTCTATCCCTGTCCCCAGTCTGTCCCCTCTCTCTATCCCTCTGTTCCCCAGTCTGTCCCCTCTCTCTATCCCTCTGTTCCCCAGTCTGTCCCCTCTCTCTATCCCTCTGTTCCCCAGTCTGTCCTCTCTCTCTATCCCTCTGTTCCCCAGTCTGTCCCCTCTCTCTATCCCTCTGTTCCCCAGTCTGTCCCCTCTCTCTATCCCTCTGTTCCCCAGTCTGTCCCCTCTCTCTATCCCTCTGTTCCCCAGTCTGTCCTCTCTCTCTATCCCTCTGTTCCCCAGTCTGTCCCCTCTCTCTATCCCTCTGTTCCCCAGTCTGTCCCCTCTCTCTATCCCTCTGTTCCCCAGTCTGTCCTCTCTCTCTATCTCTCTGTTCCCCAGTCTGTCCCCTCTCTCTCTATCCCTCTGTTCCCCAGTCTGTCCCCTCTCTCTATCCCTGTCCCCAGTCTGTCCTCTCTCTCTATCCCTCTGTTCCCCAGTCTGTCCCCTCTCTCTATCCCTCTGTTCCCCAGTCTGTCCCCTCTCTCTATCCCTGTCCCCAGTCTGTCCTCTCTCTCTATCCCTCTGTTCCCCAGTCTGTCCCCTCTCTCTATCCCTCTGTTCCCCAGTCTGTCCCCTCTCTCTATCCCTCTGTTCCCCAGTCTGTCCTCTCTCTCTATCCCTCTGTTCCCCAGTCTGTCCCCTCTCTCTATCCCTCTGTTCCCCAGTCTGTCCCCTCTCTCTATCCCTCTGTTCCCCAGTCTGTCCCCTCTCTCTATCCCTCTGTTCCCCAGTCTGTCCCCTCTCTCTATCCCTCTGTTCCCCAGTCTGTCCCCTCTCTCTATCCCTCTGTTCCCCAGTCTGTCCCCTCTCTCTATCCCTCTGTTCCCCAGTCTGTCCCTCTCTCTATCCCTGTCCCCAGTCTGTCCTCTCTCTCTATCCCTCTGTTCCCCAGTCTGTCCCCTCTCTCTATCCCTCTGTTCCCCAGTCTGTCCCCTCTCTCTATCCCTCTGTTCCCCAGTCTGTCCTCTCTCTCTATCCCTCTGTTCCCCAGTCTGTCCCCTCTCTCTATCCCTCTGTTCCCCAGTCTGTCCCCTCTCTCTATCCCTGTCCCCAGTCTGTCCCCTCTCTCTATCCCTCTGTTCCCCAGTCTGTCCCCTCTCTCTATCCCTCTGTTCCCCAGTCTGTCCCCTCTCTCTATCCCTCTGTTCCTCAGTCTGTCCCCTCTCTCTATCCCTCTGTTCCCCAGTCTGTCCCCTCTCTCTATCCCTCTGTTCCCCAGTCTGTCCCCTCTCTCTATCCCTGTCCCCAGTCTGTCCCCTCTCTCTATCCCTGTCCCCAGTCTGTCCCCTCTCTCTATCCCTCTGTTCCCCAGTCTGTCCCCTCTCTCTATCCCTCTGTTCCCCAGTCTGTCCCCTCTCTCTATCCCTGTCCCGAGTGTTCCCCGAATTGCTACCGTGTCTCATGTCTCTGTTTTCCCCTCAGATCCGCCTGATGATCCTTTTCCTGATTCTGTCTGTCGTCACTCTCCTTTCCTCGATGCTGGTTGTCTTTACTCCGCTCTCGAAGGACTTCACCCATGTCGAGTGTAACCTCTTCCTTGGTTTCATGGCCCTGCTGGCCACGGAGTGTGGCTTTGGGTTTCTCAGTTTCCGGACCATGAAGCAGATGACGCAGTAACTGGAACATGTCTGGACCCCCCCCTGGCAGCCCAGACCCCACTCAGCGGAGAGGAGTGAACAGAGCATTAAAGGAGCTAGATACCTGACTATCTCTCTCTCTGCATTTGGGACCTTTTTTTCAATGGTGATGCGAGAGGAGGGTTTTTTTTCACTTGGGATTACGCTGTGGATTTTTACACACTCATTCGGGTCTGTGTGTACTTACTGGGTTCTATTTACAATCTCTAGGAACCTTGTACAATCACAGGGCTGTGTACTATCACCGGGGTCTGTATACACTCACTAGGATCTTTGTAAATCACTAGGACCTGTGTACAATCTTTGAGATCTTTGTACAATCACGGGGATCTGTGTGCAATCACTGGGACCCGTGTATAATCACTGTGGTCTGTGCACATTCACTGAGGTTTGTGTACAATCACTGGGATTTGTGTACAATCACTGGGATCTGTGTACAATCACTGGGATCTGTGTACAATCACTGGGATTTGTGTACAATCACTGGGATCTGTGTACAATCACTGGGACCTGTGTACAATCACTGGGATTTGTGTACAATCACTGGGATCTGTGCACAATCACTGGGATCTGTGTACAATCACTGGGATCTGTGTACAATCACTCTGATCTGTGTAGAATAACTACAGTCTGTCTACAATCACTGGAGTATGTATACAATCACTGGGGTCTGTGGACAATCACTGGGATCTGTGTATAATAACTTGGGTCTGTGTGCAATAATTGAAATCTGTGTACAATCACTGGAATATGTGGACAATCACTGGGCTCTGTGGACAATCACTGGGATCTGTGTACATTAAATGGGCTCTGTGGACAATCACTGGGATCTGTGTACATTAAATGGGCTCTGTGTACAATCACTGGGGTCTGTATACAATAACTGGACTCTGTGTACATTAACTGGGGTCTGTGTAAAATTACTGGAACCTGTGTACAATCACTGAGACCTGTGTACAATCAGTGTGGTCTGTGTACATTAACTGGGGTCTGTGTACAATCACTGGGATCTGTGTACAATCACTGGGATCTGTGTACAATACTGGGATCTGTGTACAATCACTGGGATCTGTGTACAATACTGGGATCTGTGTACAATCACTGGGATCTGTGTACAATACTGGGATCTGTGTACAATCACTGGGATCTGTGTACAATCACTGGGATCTGTGTACAATCACTGGGATCTGTGTACAATACTGGGATCTGTGTACAATCACTGGAATCTGTGTACAATACTGGGATCTGTGTACAATCACTGGGATCTGTGTACAATCACTGGGATCTGTGTACAATACTGGGATCTGTGTACAATCACTGGGATCTGTGTACAATACTGGGATCTGTGTACAATCACTGGAATCTGTGTACAATACTGGGATCTGTGTACAATCACTGGGATCTGTGTACAATACAGGGATCTGTGTACATTAAATGGGCTCTGTGTACAATCACTGGGGTCTGTATATAATAACTGGGCTCTGTGTACATTAACTGGGGTCTGTGTAAAATCACTGGAACCTGTGTACAATCACTGAGACCTGTGTACAATCAGTGTGGTCTGTGTACATTAACTGGGGTCTGTGTACAATCACTGGGATCTGTATACATTAACTGGAATCTGTGTACAATAACTGGGCTCTGTGGACAATCACTGGGGTCTGTGTACAATCACTGGGAAATGTATACATTAACTGGGATCTGTGTACAATCACTGGGATCTGTGTACAATACTGGGATCTGTGTACAATCACTGGGATCTGTGTACAATCACTGGGATCTGTGTACAATCACTGGAATCTGTGTACAATCACTGGGATCTGTGTACAATACTGGGATCTGTGTACAATCACTGGGATCTGTGTACAATACTGGGATCTGTGTACAATCACTGGAATCTGTGTACAATACTTGGATCTGTGTACAATCACTGGGATCTGTGTACAATCACTGGAATCTGTGTACAATACTTGGATCTGTGTACAATCACTGGAATCTGTGTACAATCACTGGGATCTGTGTACAATACTGGGATCTGTGTACAGTACTGGGATCTGTGTACAATCACTGGAATCTGTGTACAATACTTGGATCTGTGTACAATCACTGGAATCTGTGTACAATACTTGGATCTGTGTACAATCACTGGGATCTGTGTACAATACTGGGATCTGTGTACAATCACTGGGATCTGTGTACAATACTGGGATCTGTGTACAATCACTGGAATCTGTGTACAATACTGGGATCTGTGTACAATCACTGGAATCTGTGTACAATCACTGGAATCTGTGTACAATACTTGGATCTGTGTACAATCACTGGAATCTGTGTACAATACTGGAATCTGTGTACAATCACTGGAATCTGTACAATCACTGGTGTCTCTGGACATAGAAACATCGAAAATAGGGCTAATGACCTACTCCTGTTCCTTTGAGTCTGCTCCACCATTCAATATGGTCATGGCTGATCCTCTATCCCATTGCCGTACTCCTGCTCTCTCCCCACACCCCTTGATGTCTTTAGAGTCCAAAAATCTATCTATTTCCTTCTTCAATATATTCAGTGACTTGTCCTCCACAGCCTCTGGGGTAGAGAATTCCACAGGTTCACCAGCCTTTGAGTGAAGAAGTTTATCCTCATCTCAGTCCTAAAGGGTCTACCCTGTATCCTGAGACTGTGACCCCTTGTTCTAGACCCCCCACCCAGAGGAAACATCATCCCTGTATCCAGTCTGTCCATCCCTGTCAGAATTTTATACCTTTCAATCAGATCCTCCCTCATTCTCCTAAACTCCAGGGAATACAGGGTCTAGTCAGCCCAATCTCTCCTCATTCAACAATCCCGCCATCCCAGGAATCAGTCTGGTGAACATTCACTGCGCTCCCTCTATGGTAAGTATATCCTTTCTTAGGTAAGGAGACCAAAACTGCACACAATACTCCAGGTGTGGTCTCACCAAGACCCTGTACAGCTGCAGTAGGACATCGTTGCCCCTGTACTCATGTCCTCTCACAATGAAGGCCAACATACCATTTGTCTTCTTAACTGTTTGCTGCACCTACATGCTTGCTTTCAGTGACTGGTGTACAAGGACACCCAGGTCCCTTTGTACATCAACATTTCCCAATATATCCCCATTTAAATAATACTCGACCATCCTGCTTTTCCTACCAAAATAGATAACTTCGCACTTATCCATGTTATACTGCATCTGCCATGTATTTGCCCACTCACTCAACTTGTCCAAATTGTCTTGAAGCCTCTTAACCCCCTCCTCACCGCTCTCATTCCCACCAAGTTTTGTATCATCAGCAAACTTGGAAACATTACATTTGGTTCCCTCGTCCAAATCATTAATCTATATTGTGAATAGCTGGGGTCCAAGCCCTGATCCCTGTGGTACCCCACTAGTCACCGCCTGTCACTCCGAAAAAGGACCCATTTATTCCTACTCTCTGTTTCCTGTCCGCTAACCAATTCTCAACCCATGTCAATATATTACCCCCAACCCTGTGTGCTTTAATTTTACACCCTAACCTCTTATGTGGGACTTTATCAAAAGCATTCATGAAAATCCAAGTACACATCTATGGATGTAAAATTCAATCATATTGTGGTCGCTGCTACCTAGGGGAGGGGGGGGTCCTTTTACTCTGAGATCATTCATTAATCCTGTCACATTTCACAAGACCAAGTCTAGTATAACCTGCCCTCTGGCTGGTTCCAGAATGTGCTGCTCTAAGAAACTCTCTCGAAAATATTCTATGAACTCCTCATCCAGGCCACTACAGCCAAGCTGATGTTTCCAGTTTATATGTAGATTATTCACCCATGATTATTTCTGTCCCTTTCTCACAAGCACCCAACATTTCTTCTTGTACACTTTCTCCTACATTGTGGCTACCGTTAGGGAGCCTGGAGACCCACTCCCACTCGTGACTCCTTTCTCCCCAACTATTCCTCGTCTCCACCCAAACCGATTCTACAACCTGATCTCCTGAACCGAGGTCATCTCTAACTATTGCACCAATGCCATCCTTGATTAACAGCGCTACCCCTCCACCTTTACCTAGCTTCCTATTCTTCTTGAATACCATGTACCTGTCAATATTCAGGACCCAATCCTTGTCACCCTGCACCTATGCCTCCATAGTGTCTATCAGATCATATTTATTTACTTCAATCTGCACTATCAATGCATTTACTTTGATGTAAATGCTACGCACATTCAGATACAGAGCCTTTAGTTTTGTCTAATTGTTATCTTTGTAACATCTAGTCTGGACTCTTGGTGCATTCTTAAGTTTTTTCTCTCTGTCCCTTTCTGCCATTCTCTGAACCTCACTCCCCATGTTACTATTCTCCTCTCTTACCTTGTCTCTACTCCGATATACCACATCTTTCCACATTCCATCTCTGTTGCTCCCACTGTTTAGTTTAAAACCCTCTCTACTTCCCTGGTTTATATGGTTCACAAGAACACCGGTCCCAGCAGGGTCCAGGCATAGACCATCCCAGCGGTACAGTCCCACCACTTTCCCCAGTACTGGTCTCAGTGCCCCATGAACTGGAACCCACCTCCCCCCCAACACCAGCCTTTGAGCCACACATTCACTTCTCCTAATTTTATTTACCCTCTGTCAGTTTGCACATGGCTTAGGTGAGAACCCAGAGATTAAGGCCTTTGAGGTTCTGCTTTTTAACTTAGTGCCCGGCTCCTCGTTCTCTCCAGGCAGAGACTCTTTCCTCACCCTGCTGCCTAGGTCATTGGTACCAACCCTGGACCACGGTAACTGGAGCTTCCTCCTCCCACTGCAGGTTCCTCTCCAGCTGTGGACAGATGTCCCGAACCCCTGGCATTGGGCAGGCAACACAGCTGCCTCTTGCTCTTAGCTGCAGAGAACAGTCTCAATCCCCCTCACTATACTGTTCCCGTCTACCACCACATTCCTTTCTGCTCCCCCTACCTGAATGGCTTCCTGTACCACGGGGCCATGATCAGTTTACTCATTCACCCTGTAGCCCCCCCCAAACAAGCTGAGAGAACCTCAAACCCCTTGGACAACTGTTGGGGCCCCCCCTCCTGTCCCCTGGGCTTTGTTACCTGCCCCACTCGCAGTCCCAGCCCTCCTGTCCCTGGCCACTGACCAAATCTGAAGACTCTATCCCTAAATGGTGTGACTGTCTCTTGATACAAAGCATCCAGGTAACTTCCCTCCTCCCTGATGCATCGCAGTGTCTGCAGCTCAGCCTCCAGCTCAATGACTGAGCCGAAGTTCCTCGAGTCGTAAACACTTACTGCAGACGTGTTGGTCCTGGATCACAATGTTACCCAGGAGCTGCAGCCTGGACACATCACCTGTCCTGACATCCTTAGTATGTTTTAAATAATTATTTAATTACACTAAACACTTATTTAGGTTGCTTTTTTAAATATATTTTATTAACTTTATCACCAATTTGTATAATATTTTAAACCTTAGGACCTTAACTAATTACCAGACACTTACTAAACAGATAGCTCCTTATAGAGCAAGGACCAATTGCTACAGGGTGGGAAAGATAGGAAAAGGAAACAAACACCTCCTTCACCGAACTCCCACACTCACCAAACTCCAAGTCTGCACTCAGTTTCCTCATTCTGCACACCGCTTGCCTTGCCTGATCTAAAGAGGCCTATATTTACAGCCAATGGAACTGGGGCTAGAGTAACCAGATTCAACCAGTTAGATAATGAACGACACAGCTCCTACAGCAGAGAGTGAGTTTACACTGTCTAAACTGCAAGAAAAAAAAATAACCCAGCCTGCTTACACAGTACTCTCCAGTTAATGCTAATCACGGACTAGGTTAGGTTTTAGGAGCAAAATTTAAGAACAAAATTAACACCTTAAACTTCCCCCACTCACCGAACTCCAAGTCTGCCCTCAGTTTCCCCAGGTTCCCAGAATTGTGCATGATGCAAAGAGCAGCTTTAATAAAAGGAGGCAATTGATTGGCTGACAGGTGCTGGGGATCTGATTGAAAGCCACACACCGCATTTATTGGCTTATACAGGTCTTCCCGATTCCTGGTCCCTCCCCTCGATGGCGGAGGTCAGCAGGGTGGTACTGGAGGAGTGGAAAAGGTTCTCCTGTGCAGGGGTCCTCTCTAGTCGATCTTCCACATCTGCTGCGCGATATTGAAAGGTTCTCTGACCATGGTGACCAGAGAGTAGGTGGCGATGGATTCGAGACTCAGCAGTATGGCGTAGGGCATGGCTGATGAGGGCGTGTCGCTAAACAGGGTGAGGTTGTACCTCCAGAGAACCAGGATACTGACCGGCACGAGCAACAAGAGGGTTAGACGGAGGAAGGCACACAGCTCGGGGAACTGCGGAGAGAGGAAAGAGAGGAATGCAGTGAGGAAATAGAGACATAACCCTGGAAACAGGAGGAGACCATTCTGCCCATCGAGCCTGCTCTGCCATTCAATGGCTGATCTTGGGCTTCAACCCCACTTTCCCAACCCGCTCCCCAGATCCCTTAATTCCCAGAGACAAAATTCTGTCCATCCCAGCCTTAAATATATTCAGCGATGGAGCATCCACCATACTCTGGGGGAGAGAATTCCAAAGATTCACAACCTGTGAGGGAAGGAATTTCTCCTCCTCTCAGTCTGAAGAGTCCATCCCCTTATCCAGAGACTGTGGCCCCATGTTCTAGACTCTCCAGCCCTGGGGGTAAACATCCTCTCAGCATCGACCCCGTCAAACCCTTCAAGAATTTTATACATTCCGATGAAAAGGCCTTTGATAAGGTGCCGCACAACAGATTAATACACAAGATCAGATCACACGGAGTTCGGGGTAATATATTAGCTTGGGTAGAGGATTGGCTAACCAACAGAGAGCAGAGAGTTAGGATAAATGGGTCATTTTCTGGGTGGCAAGCTGTAACTAGTGGGGTGCCACAGGGTTCGGTCCTTGGGCCCCAACTATTTACAATCCATATTAATGACTTGGATTCAGGGATAGAAGGTACTATAGCTAAATTTGCAGATGACATCAGAATAGGTGGGAAAGTAAGTTGTAATGAAGAAATAAGAAATTTACAAATGGATATGGACAGGTTAGGTGAATGGGCCAAAATGTGGCAGATGGAGTTTAAGGTGGATAAGTGTGAGGTTATCCATTTTGGTCGGAAGAATAAAAAGGTGACTCATTATTTAAATGGAGCGAAACTTCAGAATGCTTCAGTGCAGAGGGACCTGGGTGTCCTGGTGCATGAATCACTGAAAGCTACTGTGCAGGTACAGCAGGTAATAAGGAAGGAGAAGGGAATTTATTGCTAAAGGAATAGAGTATAAAAATAGGGAAGTGTTGTTGCAACTGTACAAGGCATTGGTGAGGCCGCACCTGGAGTACTGTGCACAGTTTTGGTCCCCTTACTTGAGGAAGGAGGTAGTTGCATTGGAGGCTGTTCAGAGGAGGTTCACTAGATTGATTCCAGAGATGTGGGGCTTGTCTTATGAGGAGAGATTGAGCAGTTTAGGTTTATACTCGCGAGAGTTTAGAAGGATGAGAGGAGATCTAATTGAGGTAAATAAGATGCTAAAGGGGATAGACAAAGTAGACGTGGAGCGGATGTTTCCACTTGTGGAACATTCTAGAACGAGAGGCCGTAGTTTTAGGCTAAGGGTTGGTAGATTTAAATCAGAGATGAGGAGGAATTACTTTTCTCAAAGGGTCGTGAATCTGTGGAATTCACTACCTCAGAGTCAGTGGATGCCGGGACACTGAATAAATTTAAGGAGGAGATAGACAGGTTTTCAATGAGTAACGGGGTTGAAAGGTGATGGGGAGAGGGCGGGAAATTGGAGTTGAGGCTGAAATGAGATCGGCCATGATGGTATTGAATGGCGGGACAGGCTGGAGGGGCTGAATGGCCTACTCCTGCTCTGAGCTCTTCTGTTCTCATTCTTGTACACACGGCCGGGTTTAGGCCCAATGGACCCAGAAGGTCATCACAGGATAATGTCCCTCCCCCTATATCAGGAGCAGAGAGAAAGGGAAACAGCTCCGGCCACCGTGACAGAGAGAGAAAAACATACAGAAAAAGAAGGAAAACAAAGGAGTTCAGGACAATTTGAGGGGAAAAGAGAGGGAAAGGTTGCAGAGGTGGGTATAAAATGGGAAGAGGGGATATAGAGAGAGGGGACAGACTGGGGAACAGAGGGATAGAGAGAGGGTACAGACTGGGGAACAGAGGGATAGAGAGAGGGGACAGACTGGGGAACAGAGGGATAGAGAGAGGGGACAGACTGGGGAACAGAGGGATAGAGAGAGGGGACAGACTGGGGAACAGAGGGATAGAGAGAGGGGACAGACTGGGGAACAGAGGGAGAGAGAGAGGGGACAGACTGGGGAACAGACGGATAGAGAGAGGGGACAGACTGGGGAACAGACGGATAGAGAGAGAGGACAGACTGGGGAACAGAGGGATAGAGAGAGGGGACAGACTGGGGAACAGAGGGATAGAGAGAGGGGACAGACTGGGGAACAGAGGGATAGAGAGAGGGGGGACAGACTGGGGAACAGAGGGATAGAGAGAGGGGACAGACTGGGGAACAGAGGGATAGAGAGAGGGGACAGACTGGGGAACAGAGGGATAGAGTGAGAGGACAGACTGGGGAACAGAGGGATAGAGAGAGGGGACAGACTGGGGAACAGAGGGATAGAGAGAGGGGACAGACTGGGGAACAGAGAGATAGAGAGAGAGGGGACAGACTGGGGAACAGAGGGATAGAGAGAGAGGACAGACTGGGGAACAGAGGGATAGAGAGAGGGGACAGACTGGGGAACAGAGGGATAGAGAGAGGGGACAGACTGGGGAACAGAGGGATAGAGAGAGGGGACAAACTGGGGAACAGAGGGATAGAGAGAGGGGACAGACTGGGGAACAGAGGGATAGAGAGAGGGGACAGACTGGGGAACAGAGGGATAGAGAGAGAGGACAGACTGGGGAACAGAGGGATAGAGAGAGAGGACAGACTGGGGAACAGAGGGATAGAGAGAGGGGACAGACTGGGGAACAGAGGGATAGAGAGAGGGAACAGACTGGGGAACAGAGGGATAGAGAGAGGGGACAGACTGGGGAACAGAGGGATAGAGAGAGAGGACAGACTGGGGAACAGAGGGATAGAGAGAGAGGGGACAGACTGGGGAACAGAGGGATAGAGAGAGGGGACAGACTGGGGAACAGAGGGATAGAGAGGGAGGACAGACTGGGGAACAGAGGGATAGAGAGAGAGGACAGACTGGGGAACAGAGGGATAGAGAGAGGGGACAGACTGGGGAACAGAGGGATAGAGAGAGAGGACAGACCGGGGAACAGAGGGATAGAGAGAGGGACAGACCGGGGAACAGAGGGATAGAGAGAGAGGCAGGCAGGACCAGTGAGTTATAGAGAAGATACACAGTGGGGAACGGGGAAATTGGGAGAGAAGAGGTTGGGTACACACATCACTCCAGGCCCCGCAGTGTCGAGGGCGACACTAACCTGGTTGTGGTTGGCAATGTATCCAATCCGGACTCTCCATAATTCAAAAACAGATAACAAAGTGAAAACTCCAATCAGATATTTCATCTGGCCCTTCTCAAAATCATTGACCTGTGGAGAGAGAGGGTGTTACAGACACTGAATGTAGCACAGACACGCCAGTTTAAACCAAACATCCAGAGCATTGTGCTGAATCCCCCCAGGACAGGTACAGCACGGGGTTAGATACAGAGTAAAGCTCCCTCCACACTACCCCCATCAAACACTCCCAGGACAGGTACAGCACGGGGTTAGATACAGAGTAAAGCTCCCTCTACACTGTCCCCATCAAACACTCCCAGGGCAGGTACAGCACGGGGTTAGATACAGAGCAAAGCTCCCTCTACACTCTCCCCATCAAACAGACCCAGGACAGGTACAGCACGGGGTTAGATACAGAGTAAAGCTCCCTCTACACTCTCCCCATCAAACACTCCCAGGACAGGTAGAGCACGGGGTTAGATACAGAGTAAAACTCCCTCTACACTCTCCCCATCAAACTCTCCCAGGACAGGTACAGCACGGGGTTACATACAGAGTAAAGCTCCTTCTACACTGTCCCCATCAAACAGACCCAGGACAGGTACAGCACGGGGTTAGATACAGAGTAAAGCTCCCTCTACACTGTCCCCATCAAACACTCCCAGGACAGGTACAGCACGGGGTTAGATACAGAGTAAAGATGGGATTTGACAAATGAATGTTCCGCGTTCTGTTCTGTCACACACCCTGTGATAGAAAGTTTCAGCCTCGGATTTAATGGAATATAAAACGTAGCCAAGGTTGACGTAGAGACAGATTAGAAGGACAATGTTACTCAGGGACATGGCTGCAGAAACAGACAAGATCAGAACTATCAGGTGAAACCAGTTCTCTTGCTTATCTCAGAGGTCAGAGTAACCCAATACACACGGGGTGGGGAACTCACACTAAACCCCATCCCACTCAAAACCTCAGGCAGTCTATCTCACCAACTCGGTCACAATCCTGTATCCGGGGAGATCACTCTAACAGACTCTCCCTCTCCCACACACTCCTGTATCCGGGGAGATCACTCTAACAGACTCTCCCTCTCCCACACACTCCTGTATCCGGGGAGATCTCTCTAACAGACTCTCCCTCTCCCACACACTCCTGTATCCGGGGAGATCTCTCTAACAGACTCTCCCTCTCTCACACACTCCTGTATCCGGGGAGATCTCTCTAACAGACTCTCCCTCTCCCACACACTCCCGTATCCGGGGAGATCACTCTAACAGACTCTCCCTCTCCCACACACTCCTGTATCCGGGGAGATCTCTCTAACAGACTCTCCCTCTCCCACACACTCCTGTATCCGGGGAGATCACTCTAACAGACTCTCCCTCTCCCACACACTCCTGTATCCGGGGAGATCACTCTAACAGACTCTCCCTCTCTCACACGCTCCTGTATCCGGGGGGATCACTCTAACAGACTCTCCCTCTCCCACACACTCCTGTATCCGGGGAGATCACTCTAACACACTCTCCCTCTCCCACATACTCCTGTATCCGGGGAGATCACTCTAACAGACTCTCCCTCTCCCACACACTCCTGTATCCGGGGAGATCACTCTAACAGACTCTCCCTCTCCCACACACTCCTGTATCCGGGGAGATCACTCTAACACACTCTCCCTCTCCCACACACTCTTGTATCCGGGGAGATCACTCTAACAGAATCTCCCTCTCCCACACACTCCTGTATCCGGGGAGATCACTCTAACAGACTCTCCCTCTCCCACACACTCCTTTACCCGGGGAGATCAATCTAACAGAATCTCCCTCTCCCACACACTCCTGTATCCGGGGAGATCACTCTAACAGACTCTCCCTCTCCCACACACTCCTGTATCCGGGGAGATCACTCTAACAGACTCTCCCTCTCCCACACACTCCTGTATCCGGGGAGATCACTCTAACAGACTCTCCCTCTCCCACACACTCCTGTATCCGGGGAGATCACTCTAACAGACTCTCCCTCTCCCACACACTCCTGTATCCGGGGAGATCACTCTAACAGACTCCCCCTCTCCCACACACTCTCCATCCCTCTCTCTCACACTCCTGTATCCGGGGAGATCACTCTAACAGACTCTCCCTCTCCCACACACTCCTGTATCCGGGGAGATCACTCTAACAGACTCTCCCTCTCCCACACACTCCTGTATCCGGGGAGATCACTCTAACAGACTCTCCCTCTCCCACACACTCCTGTATCCGGGGAGATCACTCTAACAGACTCCCTCTCTCTCACACTGCTGTATCTGGGGAGGTCTCTCTATCCCCCTCTCTCTCTCACACTCCTGTATCTGGGGAGGTCTCTCTAACCCTCTCTCTCGCACACACTCCTGTATCTGGAGAGGTCTCTCTAACACCCTCTCCCTCACACTCCTGTATCTAAGGAGGTCTCTCTAACCCCCTCTCTCTCTCACACTCCTGCATCTGGGGAGATCACTCTAACAGACTCTCCCTCTCCCACACACTCCTATATCCGGGGAGATCACTCTAACAGACTCTCCCTCTCCCACACACTCTCTAACCCTCTCTCTCAAACTCCTGTATCTGGGGAGGTCTCTCTAACCCTCTCTCTCGCACACACTCCTGTATCTGGGGAGGTCTCTCTAACCCCCACTCTCTCACACTCCTGTATCTGGGGAGGTCTCTCTAACCCCCTCTCTCTCTCACTCTGTATCTGGGGAGGTCTCTCTAACCCCCTCTCTCTCACACTCCTGTATCTGGGGAGGTCTCTCTAACCCTCTCTCTCTCTCACACTCCTGTATCTGGGGAGGTCTCTCTAACCCCCTCTCTCTCTCTCTCACACTCCTGTATCTGGGGAGGTCTCTCTAACCCCCTCTCTCTCTCTCTCACACTCCTGTATCTGGGGAGGTCTCTCTAACCCCCTCTCTCTCTCACACTCCTGTATCTGGGGAGGTCTCTCTAACCCTCTCTCTCACACACTCCTGTATCTGGGGAGGACTCTCTAACCACCTCTCTCTCTCACACTCCTGTATCTGGGGAGGTCTCTCTAACCCTCTCTCTCACACACTCCTGTATCTGGGGAGGTCTCTCTAATCCCCTCTCTCTCACACTCCTGTATCTGGGGAGGTCTCTCTAACCCCCTCTCTCTCTCACTCTGTACCTGGGGAGGTCTCTCTAACCCTCTCTCTCTCTCACACTCCTGTATCTGGGGAGGTCTCTCTAACCCCCTCTCTCTCACACACTCCTGTATCTGGGGAGGTCTCTCTAACCCTCTCTCTCTCTCACACTCCTGTATCTGGGGAGGTCTCTCTAACCCCCTCTCTCTGTCACACTCCTGTATCTGGGGAGGTCTCTCTAACCCCCTCTCTCTGTCACACTCCTGTATCTGGGGAGGTCTCTCTAACCCTCTCTCTCACACACTCCTGTATCTGGGGAGGTCTCTCTAATCCCCTCTCTCTCACACTCCTGTATCTGGGGAGGTCTCTCTAACCCCCTCTCTCTCTCACTCTGTACCTGGGGAGGTCTCTCTAACCCTCTCTCTCTCTCACACTCCTGTATCTGGGGAGGTCTCTATAACCCCCTCTCTCTCACACACTCCTGTATCTGGGGAGGTCTCTCTAACCCCCTCTCTCTGTCACACTCCTGTATCTGGGGAGGTCTCTCTAACCCCCTCTCTCTCTCACACTCCTGTATCTGGGGAGGTCTCTCTAACCCCCTCTCTCTCTCACACTCCTGTATCTGGGGAGGTCTCTCTAACCCTCTCTCTCACACACTCCTGTATCTGGGGAGGACTCTCTAACCCCCTCTCTCTCTCACACTCCTGTATCTGGGGAGGTCTCTCTAACCCTCTCTCTCACACACTCCTGTATCTGGGGAGGTCTCTCTAATCCCCTCTCTCTCACACTCCTGTATCTGGGGAGGTCTCTCTAACCCCCTCTCTCTCTCACTCTGTACCTGGGGAGGTCTCTCTAACCCTCTCTCTCTCTCACACTCCTGTATCTGGGGAGGTCTCTCTAACCCCCTCTCTCTCACACACTCCTGTATCTGGGGAGGTCTCTCTAACCCTCTCTCTCTCTCACACTCCTGTATCTGGGGAGGTCTCTCTAACCCCCTCTCTCTGTCACACTCCTGTATCTGGGGAGGTCTCTCTAACCCCCTCTCTCTCTCACACTCCTGTATCTGGGGAGGTCTCTCTAACCCTCTCTCTCACACACTCCTGCATCTGGGGAGGACTCTCTAACCCCCTCTCTCTCTCACACTCCTGTATCTGGGGAGGTCTCTCTAACCCTCTCTCTCACACACTCCTGTATCTGGGGAGGTCTCTCTAATCCCCTCTCTCTCACACTCCTGTATCTGGGGAGGTCTCTCTAACCCCCTCTCTCTCTCACTCTGTACCTGGGGAGGTCTCTCTAACCCTCTCTCTCTCTCACACTCCTGTATCTGGGGAGGTCTCTCTAACCCCCTCTCTCTCTCACACTCCTGTATCTGGGGAGGCCTCTCTAACCCCCTCTCTCTGTCACACTCCTGTATCTGGGGAGGTCTCTCTAACCCTCTCTCTCTCTCACACTCCTGTATCTGGGGATGTCTCTCTAACCCCCTCTCTCTCACACTCCTGTATCTGGGGAGGTCTCTCTAACCCCCTCTCTCTCACACTCCTGTATCTGGGGAGGTCTCTCTAACCCCCTCTCTCTCTCTCACTCCTGTATCTGAGGAGGTCTCTTTAACCCTCTCTCTCTCTCTCTCTCACACTCCTGTATCTGGGGAGGACTCTCTAACCCCCTCTCTCTCTCACACTCCTGTATCTGGGGAGGTCTTTCTAACCCCCTCTCTCTCTCACACTCCTGTATCTGGGGAGGTCTATCTAACCCCCTCTCTCTCACACTCCTGTATCTGGGGAGGTCTCTCTAACCCCCTCTCTCTCTCACACTCCTGTATCTGGGGAGGTCTCTCTAACCCTCTCTCTCTCTCACACTCCTGTTTCTGGGGAGGTCTCTCTAACCCCCTCTCTCTCTCTCACACTCTCTGTACCTGGGGAGGTCTCTCTAACCTCCTCTCTCTCACACTCCTGTACCTGGGGAGGTCTCTCTAACCCCCTCTCTCACACTCCTGTATCTGGGGAGGTCTCTCTAACCCCCTCTCTCTCTCACACTCCTGTATCTGGGGAGGTCTCTCTAACCCCCTCTCTCTCACACTCCTGTATCTGGGGAGGTCTCTCTAACCCCCTCTCTCTCACACTCCTGTATCTGGGGAGGTCTCTCTAACCCCCTCTCTCTCTCTCACACTCCTGTATCTGGGGAGGTCTCTCTAACCCCCTCTCTCTCTCTCACTCCTGTATCTGAGGAGGTCTCTTTAACCCTCTCTCTCTCTCTCTCTCACACTCCTGTATCTGGGGAGGACTCTCTAACCCCCTCTCTCTCTCACACTCCTGTATCTGGGGAGGTCTTTCTAACCCCCTCTCTCTCTCACACTCCTGTATCTGGGGAGGTCTATCTAACCCCCTCTCTCTCACACTCCTGTATCTGGGGAGGTCTCTCTAACCCCCTCTCTCTCTCACACTCCTGTATCTGGGGAGGTCTCTCTAACCCTCTCTCTCTCTCACACTCCTGTTTCTGGGGAGGTCTCTCTAACCCCCTCTCTCTCTCTCACACTCTCTGTACCTGGGGAGGTCTCTCTAACCTCCTCTCTCTCACACTCCTGTACCTGGGGAGGTCTCTCTAACCCCCTCTCTCACACTCCTGTATCTGGGGAGGTCTCTCTAACCCCCTCTCTCTCTCACACTCCTGTATCTGGGGAGGTCTCTCTAACCCCCTCTCTCTCACACTCCTGTATCTGGGGAGGTCTCTCTAACCCCCTCTCTCTCACACTCCTGTATCTGGGGAGGTCTCTCTAACCCCCTCTCTCTCTCTCACACTCCTGTATCTGGGGAGGTCTCTCTAACCCCCTCTCTCTCTCACACTCCTGTATCTGGGGTGGTCTCTCTAACCCCCTCTCTCTCTCACACTCCTGTTTCTGGGGAGGTCTCTCTAACCTCCTCTCTCTCTCTCACACTCCTGTATCTGGGGAGGTCTCTCTAACCCCCTCTCTCTCTCACACTCCTGTATCTGGGGAGGTCTCTCTAACCCCCTCTCTCTCTCACACTCCTGTTTCTGGGGAGGTCTCTCTAACCTCCTCTCTCTCTCTCACTCTCTGTACCTGGGGAGGTCTCTCTAACCCCCTCTCTCTCACACTCCTGTACCTGGGGAGGTCTCTCTAACCCCCTCTCTCACACTCCTGTATCTGGGGAGGTCTCTCTAACCCCCTCTCTCTCACACTCCTGTACCTGGGGAGGTCTCTCTAACCCCCTCTCTCACACTCCTGTATCTGGGGAGGTCTCTCTAACCCCCTCTCTCTCTCACACTCCTGTACCTGGGGAGGTCTCTCTAACCCCCTCTCTCACACTCCTGTTTCTGGGGAGGTCTCTCTAACCCCCTATCTCTCACACTCCTGTATCTGGGGGGGTCTCTCTAACCCTCTCTCTCTCTCACACTCCTGTATCTGGGGAGCTCTCACTAACCCTCTCTCTCTGTCACACTCCTGTATCTGGGGAGCTCTCACTAACCCTCTCTCTCTCTCACGCTCCTGTATCTGGGGAGGTCTCTCTAACCCCCTCTCTCTCTCACACTCCTGTACCTGTGGTGGTCTCTCTAACCCCTTCTCTCTCTCTCTCTCTCACTCCTGTATCTCTGGTGGTCTCTCTAACCCTCTCTCTGTGGTGAAGCCCCCTCTCTCTCTGTTCCTCTCTCTCTCTCCCCCCTGACCCCTCGGTCAATCCCGCTCTCTCTCCGCTACCTGACCACCTCAGGCTGCCCCTGCTGAAGACGTCTGCCACCAGGTCACTCAAACTCCTCCTCATCACCAACCACCACCACCCTCACTCCGAGGCTGTTACCCTGGCAACAGCCTCGCACCCAATCCTGTGAAGGGACGGCTGCACAATCAGGTCTCAGCCAATCCCAGAGCTCGTGAGGGCTCACCACAGGGGCTCAGCCAATCGCAGAGCTCGTGAGGCCTCCGGACAGGGGCTCAGCCAATCGCAGAGCTCGTGAGGGCTCCGGACAGGGGCTCAGCCAATCCCAGAGCTCATGAGGGCTCTCCAGAGGGGCTCAGCCAATCGCAGAGCTCGTGAGGGCTCTCCACAGGGGATCAGCCAATCGCAGAGCTCGTGAGGGCTCTCCACAGGGGATCAGCCAATCGCAGAGCTCGTGAGGGCTCTCCACAGGGGCTCAGCCAATCCCACCAAATGAGGAATAAGAAGCTGTATTAAAGTGCTGGAAGCTGCAGGGCAATGGACCGGGTGCAGGAGGGTGGGTTTTGAAAGGGTCCTGGGTATCCTTGGGCTGGCAGGGACAAGATGGGCCGAATGGCCTCCTCCTGTGCTGTAACTTTTCTATGGCTCTAAGAGAGTTCCAAGCGAGGGGAGGGTGAGAGCGAGAGGGTGAGGGGAGGAGGGGAGGGG
>NW_027599878.1:0-20772 GCF_964194155.1 Cetorhinus maximus | reverse complement strand
ATTGCACAAATTGCACTCTTCTTAGCAATCAAATTTAAATCAGATGTTGGGGTAAATGGCATATGTTACCCTGTTCATTTACATCCATCAAAGCAGGCTCCAGGTAGGTGGAATGGTAGATGCAGGGTCTCAAGAGGAGCATCTTGATAAAACTTTTTTGGGTATGTATTTTGCTGGTAGGTCAGTAAAGAGAAGGAAAACCAATTCAAAGCCTCACTTTGACACTTCTCAGCTAGGAAGCCCTGCTTGACTTTACTCTTGACTCTAACCTTCTAGATGATTCTGAAGATTTATCCAAGTCACTCTGAACTCTAGTACCCTCTCCATCTCTTAAAAGCCTTCTGTCAGTCTTATTTCTTTCTGTTCACACATGTCTCAAAGTGAATCTCCCTCCATATAAAATTAGACAATTGGAGTGATACGCCTTGTTGCCACAATCCTCTTTTTCAGTATGTATCAAGCATTTATAATGAGAACCTATCTAATTATTTGAGAAACCACATCTACTCTTCCATTTTTTCATGTTTTAACACCAAGGTGACAGGACAGATGAGTTACATCTCACAACTAGACACTTTATCTTATAGACAGAAGTATGATTCTTCAGTTAACCTTGACAAGTGTGAGTATGCCTCACTCTGGTTACTAATTGGAAACAGATGCTAATTGTGAAAAGCAATTCTTTTTCTTAGTGTTATCTTCAATTACCCATGCTTCTTAGCATTAAAACTTTCTGCAAATACCATTTCTAGGGCCATTGTAGATAGTTGAGGCACATTTAGGCTGTTAATCCTAATCCTATATTATCCAAGATTGTGCTTAATGCCAAATTTCAGTTCATAGGAACTGTGTACTTGCCTAGAAGTTCCAACATCATCACTGCAGTAAACAAAGACATGGTGGGTTGGTGTTAATCTTGGACTGGGTTGTTTAATGTGGAGGCGTACAAGCTCGTATCAGTTGTGAATCTTCCAATACTTGGTGGTTTTGAAGGTGGAGGTATTCAACCTTCTTTTTGGAAAATTACTTAAGTCCTTTAGCATAGGTGAAACTAAACGATAAAACTGCAGAGCATTTTTACTTTTTCTGAGTTTGGATGAAAATTACTATCATTCTGACTTATGAAACTTTTATGCATATGATTCCTTGATAGTTGGGAAAACAGATTCAATGAACAACCTTTGATATCAAATCTAAAGCTGAAATTCACAATTAACTTGTGCTTCCATTCCTTGGATCACAGAGTTAAGCGTGGGATGATACAACAAGAAACCCTACAGCCTGAGAAAGAGATACCTAATTAAAGCAGGGTAGGCTGTGAGAAAAATGAAAGGTGTCAGTTTGGAGTGTGAGAAATACTGAAGGAGGTCAACACAAAACTGACAAAGATGATGCTAAGCATCTGTTGCAGAAGCAGACCAAGTACTAATAGCCCCAAATTTGTTTTCTTTCTTTTGTTATTCTAGGCTCTTTAGACTAAGGACCTAAGATTTTTATGTGGGGTTCTCCTACTTGTCTGATTTCGATGTTTATAATACTTTTCTGCAGTCTCCACAGCTGCTCTTCCAAAGTTATGGTGACAAGAAAATGAACTCCTGTTGCAATTCACACCTTATGCCTCAAGTTAAAGCTCTGATTAGCTGTGTTTGTCAGGTTTCAACATTTAAAAAAATTCTTCATAGGATATGGCCATTGTTGGCAACACCAGAATTTATTCCCATCCCTATACAATTGAGTGGCTTGCTAGGCCATTTCAGAGGACAATTAAGAGTCAATCATATTGTCTAGACCAGGCAAGGATGGCAGATTTCTTTTTCCTCAAGGATATTAGTGAACCAAATGGGTTTTTATGATCATCTGGTAGTTATATAGTTACAATTGCTGATACCAGCTTGTAAAAAAAAGTTTTATTTAATTAATTGAATTTAAATTCCCCAGCTGCTGTGGTAGGATATGAACTCATGTCTCTGGATCATGGGGCCTGAAGCTGAACTTTATTTCTGTGCTTTCGTTGGTCAGCCATCATAACCATGCTAGCTGTGGAGAGTACCACACCTTGTATTTGAGCTCTCCCATCCCTCAGCTCCCATTTCTGCCTGCCCATTGCCACTTTTCCAATTAGGTTCCTTTACACAGACCTCAAATCACAGATTTGTAAATGTGTAATGAAGAAGAGGGAATTATTCTGGACGTATGAGTTTAAGTTTGCAAGACCTTATTTTCAGCAGAAATAATGGTTTAATCTAATGACAGCATAGAAACATTCGGGCGTCTCCCTATTTCATGACATTGAAAGTTTGACAAACCCTCAAATTGATATGATTTTCCCCGTATGATCGCTGTGTGTACTAATTGGTGGTGGAGGGGTGGGAAGTTGAGATTTAACATGACACTTAACTCATGAAATATGGCATTTTATCATTACATGTCATATCAGATGTTAGTAGCAGAAAAACAGTCCCATTTTTATTGAACTCCTAAAGTAATGACTTGATTGTTCTGAATCAGGTGGACAGGTTCAGTAACAAATCAAAACAGGCTGCAGGAGATTGATGACAGATTAAAACTCTTCAAGGTAATGCAAGATGCTGCAAGATAAAATGCTTATCTGGAAAATTAAATGACACTTGCATCAGGATTGTCTAAAACGATTTATTGTATGTTTGACAGTGATATCAGGAAAACACGGTTTACATTATTAATCAAATCAGCAATTTATTTTAATTATAATTCACTCCAATGGTTAACACCAATTCAATTCAAAATCCCCTCCCCACTCCAGTCCAATCATACAGAATCTGATTTCACAGGTGCCAGTTGCTCTCTGATAATTCGCCCATATGGTCAATCTTTAGCATAAGCTTAGGCACTGAACGTGGGCAAGCAATTGATTACATCGGACTGACTGCACCCTCACCAGCTGTCCATATGTGCATACCTTCCACCAGGATTCACGAGATAACCATTAGAAATGGGAGCCCTCACCAATTTGTTTTCTCAACATTCCCCATACTCTTGATCACTGTGGTAAATTGTAACGTCCCTAACCAATGGTTATTTTAACAACCGACATCTTCTCACAATGACTAATGAGTTCTGTTTCTGCAATTGGGATCATTTTCCTTATGTAGTTAATTGTTCTTTTTTAAAAAAGTTTCAGATTTCTTCGTTTAGCTAATAATGGACTGTAAAATGTGAGCAACTTGTGTACCATTCAGAGCCATTCAGAGAGCTAAGTTGTGATAAGTATTACTTTCCACACAACCTGCACCTCTAACTACAAAAACTAGCAAATCAAAATCACATACACAGAGTGGAACATGATCACTGTACACAATGGATCTGGGCTTTGTTTTATTTCTGCTTTCCTTTACTGTGTAAACATTCTTCAAGGGCTACGTGGTCTGCTTTGCAATAATTGCTCCCAGACAATGCTGGGAGAAGAAGATTGTCCTCATACTCTAGTTCAGCGTTCTGCTGAACTTTATTGATTGCTGCAATGTAATTGTTAGACATGTTAAATTTTAAGTTTACTAGGGTTCCTATATCACTTTCTTCTTAACTATGTTGATACATTCATACTTGTGTTGCCCATTTTTCCTACTTTCACACAATATTTTCCATTCCATGTTAAATTTATTCCCGCGTTTCACTTACTTGCCCATTTTATCCAAGTGAAACAATTCACTTTGTAAGCTCCAAATTAACTGCCTCTCATAATTTAGCAACATCTTTAAATATAACAATTTGAGTTATGTCTTTAAATTCAAACAATTGTTATGAAGATGTGTTTTATGGAATATTAATTTGATATCTCACAGACTGGTTTTCATATATTGCTTAAAGAAGGACATTATTACTGAGAAACAAAGGAACTGACTTAAAATGGTTGCTAAATTGCATTATGGAGACATAGGTCCAGATTTCTGCTCCTGGGTCAGGTACACAGAGACAGGAGAATCCCCAGCCCTGCAACCCCTACCTTAAAAAATGGTGGCCTGCAATTCCAAATTTGTTTCATGCTGGGCAATACGCTAGGGCGGGCGTGCACTATAGTGTGAAGAGAGGTCTGATCATGATGTCAGTCATTTCAGCATGTCTTTCAAACTTGGTCTGTGCAGGCTCACCGAACACCTCTGCTAATCACAGTTCAGTGTTCAGTTACATGAAGAACTCGCCATATGTATTATACAAAGAAATGTGCATCCAACTTGCAGGTGAGCTGCTTTTGAATTACTTTGACTGTGGAGGAGCTTGTGGAAGTAGTGTAGCTTGTCTTTGGAGATCTGTTGGTGAGCTTTTGCATTTATTCAGGGAAAACAGAATTTTCTTACCTGTAGTCTGCAAGAGTAGGTCAGGTCACCTCAGATGGTTAGAGCATAGTGCTCAATAATGCTGATACTAGCTGAGACAGCTCTTGGGGCCTGCCTCTTCTACTTGCTCCGTTGTAATATTATGGCAAGACTGCTAGAGAGCCATGATTAGGAACTCTTAAATAACCAAAGACACTACATTAAGAGAGAACAGGAAATTGCCCTCCCTGCTGTTACCTTTTGGGGTTGAAGTTCTTGGTGCCATATTTAAAGGGCATCCAGAGAGCCATTCACTCACTGCAGGCCAGGAGCTTCAGTCTGGCTTAATGCCCCAGAGAAGAAAACAATGTGAGGCCCCACATTTCAGCAAAACCTGACTGGAGATCTCCACCAGTCTTATTGGGTGGAAAGGTGGGAGGTGCTATTTCCACAGGGTGGCAGCAGGAGGCCCTCCCACCTGACCACGGCGGCCTGGACGGAGGTTGCAGTGGATGTTTACGCCCGTGGGCTACAGCACAGAAACACCCAGTAGTGTGGTAAGAGGATGAATGATCTGCTGCACTCCCCAAAGGTAAGTGCACCATTTACTCTCACTACAAACTGACACTCAGGCAGTCTAAATGTGCGAGTGCACAGGGATGTCAGACAGGAGTTTGGGTTGCAGCACTCACCAGATCAGCAATGAATGTGTGCCAGCCACTTCATACTCCCAATCTTATATCTGTTGCAGGACATTCTACTTCTTAATCACTTACTCGGGGGAGCTAAGCAGCTGCCATAAGTGTGCAGACTCCTGAACTGCTCAAGCAACCATTGGGATGACAATAAATACTTCTGTCCTCCTGCAGGAGAGGAATGCCCACAACAAGTAGGAGTGCTTCCAGACTGGAGGCTGAATTCTGGACATTTGAGTCCTTTCTCTGTTTCGATGAACAGACTGCTGAGATAGCCCAGGAGGAGCAGGACTGTGTCTGTGCTGAAGGCGAGATAGGGCTCCCGCAGGAAGCAAGTGAAGATGCCAGCAGTCTGTATGTGTCAGCTACGCCCAGAGAGTATCACATTGGTTTAATTAAAGACCCTGCTTAGGCATTCACTAATTCTTTCTTTTCTCTATTTCCGATACCAGCAAGGAAAGGGGGAGGCCAACAAGGAAGTCCACCCACTGTCCCATCTCCAGCTCCATCTCTGAGGAGGATGCCTCAGAACCCTCAGAGGATGCACAGTCATGGTGTTTATCTGCTCCCTCCACCAGTGCAGATACATTTACCTTGGTGGGTCCACATTCTACAGTAGGCTCAGGATCACAATCTGGTGAGCACATCACTGACATGGGTTCACAGATGGCAGAGGAAGTGACAACTGAGGTCTCTGACACTTGGAGCACTGCTGGAGACAAGCAGGCTCCTGCTCAGCACCATGCTGAAGATGAGATTCTGGATTCAGCCCGAAGAGACATGTTGGAGTTTCAGAAACAGGCAGGGGAACATCAGCCAGAGGTGCCAGAGATCATGCGCAGGCTGGAACGAAGACTGGAAGTATCTGCCCATTTTTATCTGATGTTGTGGCTCCCGCATACGAGCACTTGGCTTCCTCCTTGGAAAGGGTGGCAGCTGCCTTAGAGACCCAGGTCCAGCAGAATGCACAGTGGCTTCCAGATATGCGTTCGGACTTGCACTCTGTTACTCTAGCCATGGATGCAGTGCAGTAGTGGCTAGGTGAGAGGGGACGGGGCACCTCGACCACCCTCCAGGTGCCCCTTCTCCTCAATGAGTCAGAGCAAGGAAGCATCCTGCTGATTACCACGTACCATCTCCCTCAGCTGATGAATCAGTACTCTTCCATGTTGAATGCCACATGGAGGAAGCACTGAGGGTGGGGGACTTCAACATCCATCACCAACAGTGGCTCGGTATCACCACTACTGGCTTAACTGGCTGAGTCCTAAGGACATAGTTGCTAGACAGGGTCTGCAGCAGGTGGTGAGGGAACCAACAAGAGGGAAAAACATACTTGACCTCATCCTCATCAACCTGCCTGATGCAGATTCATCAGTCCATGACAGTATCGGTAGGAGTGACCACCGCACATTCCTTGTGGAGATGAAGTCCTGTCTTCACATTGAGGATATCCTCCATCGTGTTGTATGGCACTACCACTGTGCTAAATGGGTTAGATTTCAAACAGATCTAGCAACTGAAGACTGGGCAACTATGAGACACTGTGGGCCATCAGCAGCAGCAGAATTGTATTCAACCGCCATCTATAACCTAATGGATCAGCATATCCCCCACTCTACCATTGCCACCAAGCTAGGGGATTAACCCTGGTTTAATGAAGGATGCAGGAGGGCATGCCAGGAGCAGCATGAGGCATACCTAAAAATGAAGTGTCAATCTGATGAAGCTTCAACACAGGACTACTTCTGTGCCAAACAGCATAAGCAGCATGCAATAGACAGAGCTAAGCGATTCCACAACCAACGGATCAGATCTAAACTCTGCAGTCCTGCCACATCCAGTTGTAAATGGTTATGGAGAATTAAACAACTCACTGGAAGAGGAGGGTCCATAAATATCACCATCCTCAATGATGGGGGTGCCCAGCACAGCAGTGCAAAAGATAAGGCTGAAGCATTCGCAACACTCTTCAGCCAGAAGTGCTGAGTGGATGATCCATCTCGGCCTCCTCTGGAGGTCCCCAGCATCACAGATGCCAGTCTCAGCCAATTCAATTCACTCCATGTGATATCAAGAAATGGCTGAAGGCACTGGATACTGCAAAGGCTATGGGCCCTGATAATGTACCAGCAATAGTGCTGAAGACTTGTGCTCCAGAACTTGCACTGACCCTAGCCAAGCTGTTCAAATATAGCTACAACACTGGCATCTATGCAGAAATATGAATAATTGCCCAAGTATGTCCTATACACAAAAAGCAGGACAAATCCAACCTGGCCAATTACCGCCCCATCAGCCTAAAGTGATGGAAGAAGACGTCAATAGTGCTATCAAGTGCTACTTGCTTAGCAATAACCTACTCACTGATGCTTGGTTTGGGTTCCACCAGGGCCACTCAGCTCCTGACCTCATTACAGCCTTCATTCAAACTTGGACAAAAGAGCTGAACACCTGAGTGTTCAGAGTGACTGCCCTCAACATCAAGGCAGCATTTGACCGAGTGCGGCACCAAGGAGCCCTAACAAAACTGGAGTCAATGGGAATCAGAGGGTAAATTCTCCACTGGTTGGAGTCATACCTTGCACAAAGGAAGGTGGTTGTGGTTGTTGTAGGTCAATCATCTCAGTTTCAGGACATCACTGCAGGAGTTCTTCAGGGTAGTGTCCTAGGCCCAATCATCTTCAGCTGCTTCATCAAAGACCTTCCTTCCATCATAAGGTCAGAAGTGGGGATGTTTGCTGATGATTGCACGATGTTCAGCACCATTTGTGCCTCCTCAGATACTGAAGCAGTCCATATCCAAATGTAACAAGACCTGGACAATATCCAGGTTATGTTGACAAATGGCAAGTAACATTCGCTCCACATGAGTGCCAGGTAATGACCATCTCCAACAAGAGACAATCTAGCCAACACCCCTTGACACTCAATGGCATTACCATTGCTGAACCCCCCACTATCAACATCCTGGGGGTGATCATTGGCCAGAAACTGAACTGGACTAGCCATATAAATACTGTGGCTACAATAGCAGGTCAGAGGCTAGGAATTCTGATGCAAGTATCTCACCTCCTGACTTGTCCACCATCTCCAAGGCACAAGTCAGGAGTATGATGGAATACTCTCCAATTGCCTGGGTGAGTGCAGCTCCAGCAATGCTCAAGAAGGACAAAGCAGCCCACTTGATTGGCAACCCATCCACAAACATTCGCTCCCTCCATCACTGAAGCACAGTAGCAGCAGTGTGTACCATTTACAATATGCGCTGCAGGGACTGACCAAACCTCCTTAGACAGCACCTTCCAAAGCCATGACCACCATCACCTAGAAGGACAAGGGCAGCAGACACATGGGAACACCATCACCTGTCAGTTCCCCTCCAAGTCACTCACCATCCTGACTTGGAAATATATTGCCATTCCTTCACTGTCGCTGGGTCAAAATCCTGGAGCTCCCTGCCTAACAGCATTGTGGGTTTACCTATACCTCATGGACTGCAGCAATGGAAGAAAGCAGCTTACTGGCAATTCTCAAGGGCAATTAGGGATGGGCAATAAATGCTGGCCTGGCCAGCAATGCCCACATCCCATGAATGAATTAAAAATAAGTGAATGATGCCATGATAGGTGACATCGGTCCTTCCCTGTAGTCAATGACGTTGGAGCATCTGAGAAGAAAATGGGCAAGAAATGGCTATCACGACAATAATATCTACTGATAGATAGGAAATAATATGCATCACACTACTTTTTCCAGACAGTGAAGGGAAGGGAACTTTGAACACAAAATGTATTCAAAGGGGCTTTCCTTCCCTATAGCTTTCTAGCATTTGGCCAAAATGGACACAGGCAGTAACCTATAAATAATAAAAGGTCATGTTTTGTTATTTTCAACTCTTCAGCTAGGTTGACCTGGAGTCAATCCTTTTACTTTCTATCATGCAGCTACAATACCCACAGGACTTATTATGAAATACCCACTGGACTCATTATCAGATCCTTCGTTTATCTGTCATGTGATCAGGGACCACTGAAATCAGTCTTCCTCCTCTCTTACAGGTAGGTGCGGGTTCTTTTCTTATGTCTTTCGTATTAGCGTTTTTTTCCCTTATGAATGTTGTTACAATCTTGAAGCTAGCTAGCAGACATACACAACTCTTATACATAAACAGTAAGAATAGTCAAAGGCTGTAGAAATTAACTAGTTCCTTCCTTGGGTGTTAAAGAGATGACTGAAAATGCATAATATGATACAAACTAATAGCTAAAGGCACTTTTTAGCATTCTGCATCATCAGAGGCAGTAGGTAACTAATTTTCAAATAAAGTATTTGTGCTTCCAAAATGGAAATTGACATCCTGTCCCTGATATTTATGGGGAGACTGAAAATAGCCAAAGAAACTAGCAATGTCAGGAAACTGAAGGTCCTGCTTAAATTAACACCTGGACCACATTATCCTTTTTTGGATCCATTTCCTGTGCAGCAGCCATAGTGGCAGGAGGCCACAGCAGGGCATCCTTGAGGGTGGGAAATCAGAAGCAGGGGAGGTCAGCCATGACTGCAGGGGAGGGGTAAAGAGGACATGGAAGTCAGTGACTAGGATGAGGGAGAGAGGCTGTGACTGGCATAGGGGCTGGGAGGTGCACTCCTACTTCTCCTGACCCACAAGGAGTACTGGAAAAGGCATTCACCTTGAGGAACCTCCAACTCCGACTTCCATTCCACCACGAGGTTTTCCTGACTCCTTATTTAAATATGTTAATGAAGTGTTTCACCTATTCATGGCGGGACACTGAATGCCACGAAACCTGCTACCAACAACACTTTGGGCATGTAAGTGGCAGGTCAGGGCAATGATTCATGCATTTGACAAATTAACCCCTCGTCCTGAATCTCACTCCAAGACTGTTGTGAAGAGGGCACTAATACCAAGTCCGTTGTGTTTTGGGAAATCAATAGTCCCCATGTTATTGCCTTTTAATATTACTCAGTGGAGTCTATAGCCTGCTCAAGCTCTTAGTCAAAACTATTACCCTATCTTTTCAGGCAATCATTTAATATATTAAGGCATGTGGAGGAATTTCCATGGGGTATGGGGTGGTTCTCCTGACTGTCTACCATGACTTCAGTGGAGGAGCTGCCAAAACCTTGGCAAAAACTTAAATGATGCTAAAACCCTTTATGACTGTTTTGCAACTCTTCCACCAAGTTCTGGCCGAGGACGAGGGGAATTCAGATGGAAATTCATTCCCATAAATAACCATGATAATGAAACATTGAAATGGCGCAACTTAATTGAAAATTAAATTGGCTTAGAGAAAGTCCTACCTTTGCAGTCCTATTACAAATGGTTGGGAGGTAGTAACTTGGTGTGCTTTCTACTTAATAGCATGTATTTGCCAGGATAAGGAGCCATTATGAGTTTCATAAATTAAAGAGATAATCTGTTGTAATCAGTGCTGCTTTTAGTCACAGGTTAACAAGATAAAACAAACTGTATTGTTAAGTTTGGAGGCATTAATATTCCAACATTTTGAGTCAAAAGAGATGTTCTGAAGTTTCTCAAATTAATTTTAAAATGTCTTGGTAGAATAATAGATTTAATATAAAGTGAATTTATACTATATTTCTTCGATAATAACTGAGGAATTATAATAAAACAAATAACTGGAAGGAGACCAAAGAACTAACAGGGAATGCAGTTTAATGTTTCACATTTAAAAAAAATCCTGCGATATGATTTTTCTTCAGAGTTCACAGCTCTGAAATTGCTTAGCAACCATGAGAAAAATCAATGAAATCAAAATTAATTCTTAATAAACAGAAAATAAAATTGAAGGATTATACATTTTCATAATAGGGAAAAAGGATAGATGCATAATTTGAATATATAATTACCAGGTTTCCAGTTTCACTGATGGGAATTGTGGCTGTGTTTTTTTCTGTTCGAAGCGCTGTGGCTTCTCCAATGATAGGATGCATTACTGAATCCCTGTGGTGTTAATTATAGTTATCAATCATTATGTCCCACATTTACTCCCTCAAATATGAAGCATGTCTTTTGCAGAAGAAAATGCAGAAGATTGCATCAAAATGAATATGATGGCCTCTGCAAAACAGAAGCAAATATTAAGAAAGGCTGTAAACAGCTAGGATTTATATCTGTTATATAGACTTCAATAAACTGACTGAAGCTAGTTGAAGTGGCACTTCACAATAGTGTAGGTATGGAAGCATTAGGTATGAAAGATAGCCAAGGGGAAGATAGAACACTGAAATTAAGTCATTATTCTCTTACTAGCTTTTATTTGCAAAAATACATTCACAGCAGCCCATTTCCAGCCTGCTACTACATATATGAGAACAGATGAGTCTCAGGTTAATAGCCTCCACCTGAATACAATTAACATCCAATTGATTTATAATTAACATTAGACTTCTAATTCAGTAAGTTGAAAGCTTGATTATGCAATGGAGAAGTCCACATACCAAACACTCTTGTTACGAGGAAGATGCACAATTTAAAAGAAGACAGTGTGAGAATGTAAGAAAAGCAAATAGTGTGGTGGAAATGTAGGCCAGTGATGCTTGTGTATTATTAATTAAGTGCTTACAGCTTCCATGTAGTAAATTATTCTCACTCATTTCCAGAGGCCTTCTGTGCCATGTTCATTTCCCAGCCCCTCGGAATGATTGTTGCATTGTCTCAAACTAGGAACTTACAACCCGTGGACTGATTAATGGTCTAAATTTCCCCCTCCTCCTCCTCATAACACTTAGGACAAGCATTAGAATCAGTGTAAAACCTTTTGAGGTGGCCTAGCTGAGGATAAATATTCAATACTATGGTAGTGAGTGACTACTTAGCAAAGCAGAGAACCTATACCCTGCACTCTCCAACAGGTTTTCCTGACCATTGAGCCAAAGAAGCACCTTAAAAATGGTGATTTCAGTAAAATGCAGTGAGTGGAGGATTGTTGCATATTAAAAATTATGTGCATAAAAAGAATTACAGACATTTACAGCAGTGCAGTCTCCAAGCATGATAATGTCCTTAGTGAAAAAGGCATTACCCAATCATTTCCAGCCCCTGTGGCTGCCTCTGATCTGCGTCCAGAGGTGGTGGGCCTGACTCCATCCTGCACACCCCCTCACCCCCACCACTCCAGAGCGAAAATCAGGTCTGACGGGGAGCTTTCTCTGGGGTGCGGCGAGCCGGGAAATTTCCCAACTTGCGCTACCCACCTCGGGAACTGAAATCCAGCCCATGGTCTCACTGTATGCCACCTAAATTATATGCTTAGATCCTGTGGTGGGACTTGAACCCATGATCTTCTGATTTAGTTAGGAACGTTACCGCTGAACCAAGCTGAAACTCACAGTAACACTGATGACAAGCTCCCATGTTATATAGTCCTTTTCCACTTTATAAAGTGTCCTTATCTACTGTCACAAAATTATTGGACTGAACTCATCAGGGTTGGGGGTGAGGGTTGGATTTTATAGGGCCTGCAAGAATCGGAAATGCGGCAGGTAGAGTCAGTTAAACAGTAGGTTGAGATGCAGAGATTAAGTCAGTGGTGTGGCTATGGCAGTGAGGCCTCATGCCATAGCGTGGCATGTTCCTACTTGTAATTCATTTGCCATGTATGCTCATTATATTAAAAATTTTTATAATTAAGTCCTACCTTCAAGATTAAGTCAGTGGCACATGGAAATCTCATGACACCCAGTTCATGTTCATTTAATGGTGGCATGTGTGTCCATGGATTTAAAGGTGACCTGCTCCAGTTGGCTTTGTGCAGTTGTGTCTAAAGTCAGCGGTTTTCTATGTTGAACTCTGTGGTGCAAGGGAGGGAAGGAGCTGAATGGCAGCTTGCATGGAGGCTCGGAACTGGTAAGGGCGAGACAAGGATAAGTGAGGGAGGGGGTTGTGGAGTGGGGTTGTGAGCATGAAGGACTGAAGTGGCAAGGGCCTGTCACCCTGGGTGTGGTGGGGACATTCAGTCATGGTAAGAAAATGAGGTGTCTAACGGACAGGGTCAGTACTGTCCATGTGTGGGTCCATCTCAGGGTGTTGTGGACAGGAGGAGGATGGAGGGTAACAGGTTCTATCACAAACCTTACAATGACCATTTGCGCAATGTCTCCAAAAGAATGTGCAGTGCCAGGACTGGAGATCGAAGTGGTGGGGGTTCAGGGGTGGATAGAGTTTTGGTTGTGAACAATGGAAGAAGTTGAAAATCTCACTGTTCATCAGTTCTATGTTTGAAATCCATGGACACACATGTTCTCATCTTACTGTCTGCCTTCTTCACACAGTTCAATTGCTGGAATACCAGTGGGTCTCATACACCCAATACTCCTGCAACATTGAGAGCAGGAAGAGAGGATGTGTCAAAGGAGAGCTCTTGCTGATCAACAACAGGGGCCGCAATGCCTGCAGCAGACAGTACCAGAGGGAGAAGCCGGACAGGATGCAACCATCCAGGGAAGGCATCGTAGAAGATGGGCACTGGCACTTGGCAGCAAAGTTCTGGCCATAATGCAGAGCCTCCCTGATTATCCAGGAGGCTCTTTTATAGCCCACCCATACCTGCTGCTTTGTCAGATGAGGCCGGGTTTCATCAATGAAAAACTTCCCTTGCTGTGTGATTGTATGCATCTCTCGCGTATACCACCACCATTTAAATTTTAATTAGAATCGCGTGGGAACTGGCAAAAAGGAAGAGAGTGGAAGTGCTGTCAGCTTCTGGTTTCACCACTGGGAATGGCACACCACAGATAAAATACTGCCTGTTCTATGTTATTGATTCCATTGCACCCCCACTCTGAATAGCATCCATCAGTCTGGTTGATTTGCTATTCTAATTTCTATTTGCGTCGGTTTTCACTCTCATTGTAGTACCTATAATATTAAATGTACAATCAGTATTTAACCAACCATGCCCAATGGTGAATGCACCAACTTTGTTGTTGGGTTAACCTCTTACAGTTCAGGCTCACAATTGGCATTTTCAAGGCAGTGTGAGTGTAGTTGGTGCTGGGACTGGAGCTTTTCTGATAAAGGGTCTATACACCTGAAATATGTCTTTTCTTTATAAATTAAGGATTGTGGCTCATATGATATTATAACAGGTTAAAGGCTTTGCTTTAACAGTGGAATTAGATAATATTTGATTGGCTAAGACTGAATTGTTAAAGGTTCTGATTATTTTTTTCATTCAACCTGTTCTTTTGAACGAGACTTTAAACTGAGACCCTGGGCAGAATTTTCTGATAGTCCCAGCTGAAATGGTGGGAACTGCAGGGCGCAGGAACCTGTTGACAGCTGGAGTAGGCTTTGCTATAGCTCATTAACTGAGGAATGACATTAATACCCCACTTCCAATTTGCTGACCAATCAGGGAGAGTGGCTAAGATGACCCAGCAAATCTATCAAAGGAAGAATTTCTAATTAAAGGGTCAGAAAGGTTCAACTGCACATGGATTTCTGAGGATCCAACAACCATAGGAATGGAGAGGAGACCTGGGAAGGCTGGCCACTTGGTCTCTCCTTCTTGCCTGGAGGTCATGCTGTGGGATCTGAGGAACTGCAGGGAGCTGATCTTTCAGGCCAGTCTTTCAGACCAAACAGGCATGCATGGAAGTGGCTGAGGAAGTCAGAATCAGAAATGTGGTCCTTCTAACCTGGAGACAGTGCACCAAGAGGATCAAATACCTCAGGAGGGTGGGAAAGGTGAATGGTGCCAATCCCACATTCCCAGCATTCTCCTGCACAGCATATCTGTGACCAACACACATTATAGCCCCACTCACTCCAGGCATCTCCCATCCCATCTGAATAGCCAAACCCCATTCTCACCCTCAAATTCGTGCTATGTCATACTCATGCCTCTTGGACACCAGCTCCCATGTCCTTAACTCCTCTCCACACAAATTATTTCTAACATTTCTAATACTTATAACTCTGCTTTCTCTTGCAGGAGAAGAGCACAAGGGCGTGAATCCTCTCCAGTGACAGGCACCTTGACAGTCACTGGCAATGTGTGCCCACCTGGCCCACCCGAAAGGGGGTTTTGGGGGGCTCTTGTTCCAGGACGTTGCAGATATCAGGAATGGCGCATCACGAGAGCCTGAATTTCCTGAAGCATTGGTGCCCAGACATGCTGGGAGAGTTAATCTTTTGCCTATAGACTATATGTTGGGGGTCTCCTTCTAGCTGCTATCTGTATCCACCCTCTCTGTTCTGTGGAGTGGTATGTGGTTGAGGACAAGGCAGCTTTTGTTGTTGCTGGTGTTGTGCCTACTGCCATTGTTGTTAGTGTTGATGTTGCTGCTCCTCTTGTTCTCCATCGGAGGTACAAGTTAGAGCTGCACAAGCTCGCTCCCATATCATGGTGAAGGCTGACAGTAGGAAAGTGCAGCTGAGGGTGAATGAAGTGCAAGTTCGGTGAACTAAGTTCCAAGAAGTCAAAGAATCACCTGTCAAGCAGCGAAGGAGAAGGAGTGCTGTGAACAGCAGCCTCTCGCCTCGCCATGGCTGTAGCTCTGCAGTTTCGTTGTTTAAAGGTTTCCCAGACTGCCAGTTTCACTGAAGAAGCACTCCCTGCTGTACTCTCACCTGGTTGACCCTGGAGAGTTCCATGCAACTTGCGAAAGCTTTGAGTTAACTGTTAAAGCCAGACTGGCTGGTTAAAACAATGGTTCTTGACCTATTTTAGTGTTTTAATTACTTACCCAATAGCTCCAAGGGGATTCCCTGTTCACCTGCAAACTTGCCCTGGTGAAACCCAAAAGTGGGTGGAATGATTTTAACTCAATGTCACTTTATCGGGGATGCACCTGCATCCCCTTCCCACTTTGCCTCTTAGGCGTACATGAAACATCCTATGGTACAATTTTAAAGAAGAGCAGGGGAGTTATCCCCTATGCTCTGGCCAATATTTATGTCTCAACCAATGTCACTAAAACAGATTATCTGGTCATCATGACATTGCAATTTGTGGAACCTTGCTTTGCACAAATTGGCAGCCATGTTTCCTACATTACAACAGAAACTGCATTTTAAAAGTACTTGACAGTAAAGTGCTTTAGAACATCCTGAGGTGGTGTAAGATGCTAGATAAAAATGCGGGTATTTCTTTCTTTTATTTTTTTAATGACAAATTTCAAATTATTAGAAATCTGAACGATTGATTTTTGACCTCAGGTGGTCAAAAATCAATTGTTCAGATTTCTTATAATTTGAAATTTGAAATTTCAGGTAGCCACAGCTCAACTTTTCTACTCAGCTCTCATACTTACATCTTATATCAGACATTCCCAAGAAAAGGATTGGCTGCTGCATTACATTTTATTGTAAAGCAAAACCAGGTGTTTGCTGTGTATATAATAATCTAGATGAATTGTCTGCCTAATTTATGAAGTATTACTGAGAAATTTTCTTTTATTGCGTAAGCTTCAACATTGTAATTTTGAAGGAGTAGTCAGTCACAAATTGAAACAAATTGCTTTGATATGAACTGAACTGGAATTAGCCAACTCTCACAGTCTGAACATGTAACCTGAATTCCAAACTTAATCCCAAAATATATAAAAGAAATGCTCACCATTAGATTATGTTTGTGTGAAGAGAATCATTGATTTCCATTAACAATTCCAACAGTAACATTGAACATAATTTTAATATTCTAAATCATTATTGTTGTGTGTATGAATCAGAAAGAAATTGAAACAATAAAATGTCAGCAATAATTCAGCTTGGCAGTAATGTAAATTGGTCGTGTGCCAAAGCTCACATTCATGGAATTGACAGCAAGCTATATATATACTTTATAGCTCATTATTTAATAGGGATGAGACCATTAACGATTTCCCAGTGTTCACTGTTTGAACATTGCCAGACATTTAGACTGATAAACTCTCTTGTGGATCTGGGCTAAACAGCCACCTGGCAAAACCATCACAGTCGCTGTTAAAGATTAGATGTTAGCCTTAATTATTAGTAAATATAATCTGTGTGTGGATGAAACAGCCACCCTGAAACACAGTTGGATTATAACATTTTCATTCAGTTTGAGTTCAGTGATTTAACATTCACCTGCCTTTCTGATTTATATAACTATTGTTAAAACAAGCAAAAATGTGTTGTATTATTGTCACATTGAAACATGTCTTCTGGTTTGCTATAAAGTTTAGTTGAATTACATGCTGTAGTAAGCTTGGTTAAACTCTGAGTGTCTCAATGAGTAACTGATGTTTACCAGGTCTGCCAAACTGTTGCAGTGTTTTCACTTATGTGATAATCGTACTGTTTTATGGGATTCTGAGTTCAAAGAAAGGATATTGGTAAACAATTCCCAAAGAATTCTGATATGGTGGATTTCCAATGTCTGCAGGTACAATCTAAATGGCAAATAAGATTTTTTATGGTAAGAAAAAAGGAAGTATTTTCACAGAATTTTTGGGGCCTTTGTATTTATCTTTATCATGATGGTTGAGAGTAGTTAGACTTTGAGAAATGCACAACATAACCCACTGTTGCATACCCGCCACCATAATTACGGTGGCAGGCAGCGTGCTTTTTTTGACAATCCCACCCTGTGGGCACACTTCATTAACCTATCACCAAGACTGCTTCTGTAATTTTGCTGACACTGACCCAGCCTGAATTCATCTGCTGCTGAAACCGCTGTCCATGCCTTTGTCATCTTCAGAACTGACTATTCTAACATATTTCTGGCATGCCTCCAATGTTCCACCTTCCGTTAACTTGATATCATCCATTGGGTCGTCCTTGTTTTCAAATCCTACTATGGCCTTGCCCCCCTGTCTCTTTGTAATCTCTTCCAGCCATAGAACCATAGAAAAGTTACAGCACAGAAGGAGGCCATTCGGCCCATCTTGTCCATGCCAGCCCGAGGACACCCAGGTGCCCTTTCTAATCCCACCTTCCTGCACCCTGCAGTTTACAACACTTTAGGTGCAGATCCAGGTACTTTTTAAAAGAGTTTAAAGTTTCTGCCTCTACCACCAACTTGGGCAGCGAATTCCAGAAACCCACTACCCTCCGCGTAAAAAAGTTCTTCCTCATGTCCCCCCTACACCTTCTGCCACTTATCTTGAATCTATGTCCCCTGGTTCTAGAATTCTCCATCAAGGGAAACAATTTTATCCTGTCCACTCTATCTATTCTCCTCATAATTTTGTACACCTCAGTCAAGTCACCTCTCAGCCTTCTTTGTTCTAAGGAAAATAACCCCAACCTATCCAATCTCTCCTTGTAGCTACACTTTTCTAACCCTGGCAACATTTTTGTAAACTTCCTCTACACTCTCTCCAGAGCTATTACGTCCTTCCTGTGATGTGGTGACCAGAACTGCACACAATACTCCAGTTGTGGCCTCACCAGTGTTTTATACAATTCCAACATTATACCCTTACTTTTATATTCTATACCTTTGCCAGTGAAGGAGAGCAACCTTGTCTACTTGAACTGCTGCCTTCAGGGACCTGTGTACTTGTACGCCAAGATCTCTCACTTCATCTACCCCTCTTGGTATATTCCCATTTATTTTGTAATCCCTGTAACTGTTTGATCTCCCTAAATGTATGACCTCACACTTCTCTATGTTAAAATTCATCTGCCACTTTACTGCCCACTCCACCAACCCATCTATATCATTTTGGAGATTATGGCTATCCTCTACATTATCCACTACTTGGCCAATCTTTGTATCATCTGCAAATTTCCCAATCATGCCCCCCACATTCATTCCAAATCGTTAATACATAACACAAACAGCAAGAGTCCCCACACTGAGCCCTGTGGAACACCACTTGAGACAACTTTCCATTTGCAAGGGCATCCATTGACCATTACCCTTTGTTTCCTCTTACAAAGCCAACCTTTTATCCAGTTTGCCACATTACCCTGAATCCCAAGGGCTTTTACTTTCCTGACCAATCTGCCTTGCTAAAATCCATGTACACAATATCCACTGCACTTTCTTCATCAACCCTTCTTGTCACTTCCTCAAAGAATTCAATCACATTTGTGAGGCAAGACCTTCCTTTAACAAATCCATGCTGACCATCCCTAACTAGTCCATGCCTTTCCACATGACAGTTAATCCTATCTCTCAGGATTGATTCTACTAATTTGCTCACCACCGATGTAAGACTAACTGGCCTATAATTGTTTGGCATTTCCTTTGATCCCTTTTAAAACAATGGAACTACGTTTGCATTTCTCCAGTCCTCCGGTACCTCCCCTGTATCTAGTGAAGATTGGAAAATCATCCTCAGAGCATCTGCTATCTCCTCCCTGACTTCCTTCAGCAGCCTCGGAAACAATCCATCTGGCTCTGGTGACTTATCAACTTTCAAGGATTTCAACCCTTCAAGTACTTCCTCTCTCTTTATGACTATCCCGTCCAATATCTCGCAGTGTTCCTCCTGGATTACTATATTTACATCCTCCCTTTCCTTTGTAAACACACAGACAAAATATTCATTCAAAACCCTGCAAATTTCTGAGATATCTGCTGTCCTTTAATTCTTACCTCATGAGGGCCCACAATTTTAGTTGCTCCTCCTTTGGTGGCTGTGCCTTCAGTTGCCTGGGCCCTAAGCTCTGGAATTCTCTCCCAAAACTGCTGTCCCTCTCTACCTCGCCTTCATCCTTTAAAACAATACGCCCCTACCCCTTTGACTATGCTTTAGGTCAGCTGCTGTAGTATCTTCTTATGTAGCTGGTGTCATATTATATTTTATAATGCAGTTGTGAAGCACCTTGAGATGTTTTATGATGTTAAGCACACTATATAAATACAAGTTGTTGTTAAATCTGGCTCTTGCAATGCAATTGCGAGCCTAATTTAAATTTAATTGCTGCCGCGCGGGCTTCTCAAGAGTCAGAAAACATGGCAGCAAAATGGGGGCAGGGCGTCCAGCTCCTGAAGATAATTGCTTTTCATTGCACTTCTTGCAGACCAGGATCCTTCCGCCCCGGCCCCTCAGAGAAATCCTTTGGCTTTCCTCCTGCCGCTTGTTCCCCTGGGAAGAATTTTCTGTGCGCGCTTGTGTCGGGCGTGTTTGGTGGCTTAAATGGACAATATAGTGAGAAGGCCAAAAATCGTTTTCACGACATTGTGAAACCAGTTTGCAATCGTCCGCTCTGCCCATCAATAGGGGGCCGCATTTTCCACCGACAGACTTTGGGGACTTCATTGTAATACATCAGCATATCATTATAAGCCCAGCTCACCGGAATCTGCCACCCACACTGAATCATCCAAGCACGTTGATGTGATTGCACACTGGTGCAATGTGGGGGGGGGGGGGGGGGTGGTGGGGGTGGGGGGGGGGGGGGGGGTGGTGGGGGTGGGGGGGGGTGGTGGTGGGGGTGGGGGGGGGGGTGGGGGGGTGGGGGGGGGGGGGTGGGGGGGGGGGGGGGGGGGGTGGGGGGGGGGGGGGGTGGGGGGGGGGGGGGGGGGGGGGGGGGGGGGGGGGGGGGGGGGGGGGGGGGGTGGGGGGGGTGGGGGGGGGGGGGGGGTGGGGGGGGTGGGGGGGGTGGGGGGGGTGGGGGGGGGGTGGGGGGGGTGGGGGGGGGGGGGGGGGGTGGGGGGGGTGGGGGGGGTGGGGGGGGTGGGGGGGGTGGGGGTGGGGGGGTGGGGGGGGGGGGGGGGGGGTGGGGGGGGGGGGGGGGGGGGTGGGGGGGGGGTGGGGGGGGGTGGGGGGGTGGGGGGGGGGGGTGGGGGGGGTGGGGGGGGGGGGTG
>NW_027599877.1:0-20774 GCF_964194155.1 Cetorhinus maximus | reverse complement strand
GAGAGCAGTGCAGGCAGCGCAGGCAGTGTGAGCCGACCTGGCAGTGTGAGCAGTGCAGGCAGTGAGAGCAGTGCAGGTAGCGCTGTCAGTGTGAGCAGTGCAGGCAGCGCTGGCAGTGTGAGCAGTGCAGGCACTGTGAGCAGTGCAGGCAGCGCTGGCACACAGAGCAGTGCATGCAGTGTGAGCAGTGCAGGCAGCGCAGGCACTGTGAGCAGTGCAGGCAGCGCAGGCAGTGTGAGCAGTGCAGGCACTGTGAGCAGTGAAGGCAGCCCAGGCAGTGTGAGCAGTGCAAGCAGTGCTGGCAGTGTGAGCAGTGCTGGCAGTGTGAGCAGTCAAGGAAGCGCTGGCAGTGTGAGCAGTGCAGGCAGCGATGGCACTTTGAGCAGTGCAGGCAGCGCTGTCAGTGTGAGCAGTGCAGGCAGCGCTGGCCGTGCAGGCAGTGCTGGCAGTCTGAGCAGTGCAGGCAGTGCTGGCGGTGCTGGCAGTGTGAGCAGTGCTGGCAGCGCTGGCAGCATGAGCAGTGCAGGCTGTCTGAGCAGTGCAGGCAGCGATGGCAGTGTGAGCAGTGCAGGCAGCGCTGGCAGTGCTGGCAGTCTGAGCAGTGCAGGCAGTCTGAGCAGTGCAGGCAGCCTGAGCAGTGGAGGCAGTCTGAGCAGTGAAGGCAGTCTCAGCAGTGCAGGCAGTCTCAGCAGTGCAGGCAGTCTCAGCAGTGTGAGCAGTGCTTACAGTGTGAGCAGTGCAGGCAGCGCTGGCAGTGTGAGCAGTGCAGCCAGCGCTGGCAGTGTGAGCAGTGCAGGCAGCGCTGGCATTTTGAGCAGTGCAGGCAGCGCTGGCAGCGTGAGCAGTGCAGGCAGCGCTGGCAGTGTTAGCAGTGCAGGCAGCGCTGGCAGTGTGAGCAGTGCAAGCAGCACTAGCAGTGTGAGCAGTGCAGGCAGCGATGGCAGTGTGAGCAGTGCATGCAGCGTTGGCCGTGCTGGCATTGCAGGCAGTGTGAGCAGTGCAGGCAGCGCTGGCAGAGCAGGCAGTGTGAGCAGTGCAGGCAGCGCTGGCACTCTGAGCAGTGCAGGTAGCGCTGGCAGTCTGAGCAGTGCAGGCCGTCTGAGCAGTGCAGGCAGCGCTGGCAGTGTGAGCAGTGCAGGCAGTCTGAGCAGTGCTGGCAGTGTGAGCAGTGCAGGCAGCGCTGGCAGCTTGAGCAGTGCAGGCAGCGCTGGCAGCGTGAGCAAAACAGTCATCGCTGGCAGTGTGAGCAGTGCAGTCAGCGCTGGCAGTGTGAGCAGTGCAGTCAGCGCTGGCAGCGCAGGCAGTCTGAGCAGTGCAGGCCGCGCTGGCAGTGCAGGCAGTCTGAGCAGTGGAGGCAGTGCTGGCAGTATGAGCTGTGCAGGCAGTGCTGGCAGTGTGAGCAGTGCTGGCAGTATGAGCTGTGCTGGCAGTGTGAGCAGTGCAGACAGCGCTGGCAGTGTGAGCAGTGCAGGCAGCGCTGGCAGTGTGAGCAGTGCAGGCAGTGCTGCCAGCGCTGGCAGCATGAGCAATGCAGGTAGAGCTGGCAGCATGAGCAGTGCAGGCAGTCTGAGCAGTGCAGGCAGCGCTGGCAGTGTGAGCAGTGTGAGCAGTGCAGGCAGTGCTGGCAGTGTGAGCAGTGCAGGCAGTGTGAGCAGTGCTGGCAGTGTGAGCTGTGCAGGCAGCGCTGGCAGTGTGAGCAGTGCAGGCAGTGCTGCCAGCGCTGGCAGCATGAGCAATGCAGGTAGAGCTGGCAGCATGAGCAGTGCAGGCAGTCTGAGCAGTGCAGGCAGCGCTGGCAGTGTGAGCAGTGTGAGCAGTGCAGGCAGTGCTGGCAGTGTGAGCAGTGCAGGCAGCGCTGGTAGTGTGAGCAGTGCAGGCAGCACTGGCAGTGCAAGCAGTCTGAGCAGTGCAGGCAGTCTGAGCAGTGTAGGCAGTCTGAGCAGTGCAGGCAGTGTGAGCAGTGCAGGCAGCGCTGGCAGTGTGAGCAGTGCAGGCAGCGCTGGCAGTGTGAGCAGTGCAGGCAGCGCTGGCAGTGTGAGCAGTGCAGGCAGCGCAGGCAGTGTGAGCAGTGCAGGCAGTGTGAGCAGTGCAGTCACCGATGACAGTGTTAGCAGTGCAGGCAGTCTGAACTGTTCAGGCAGTCTGAGCAGTGCAGGTTGTCTGAGCAGTGCAGGCAGTCTGAGCAGTGCAGGCAGTCTGAGCAGTGCAGGCAGTCTGAGCAGTGCAGGCAACGCTGGCAGTGTGAGCAGTGCAGGCAGCGCTGGTAGTGTGAGCAGTGTGAGCAGTGCAGGCAGTGCTGGCAGTGTGAGCAGTGTGAGCAGTGCAGGCAGTGTGAGCAGTGCAGGCAGCGCTGGTAGTGTGAGCCGTGCAGGCAGTCTGAGCAGTGCAGGGAGCGCTGGCAGTCTGTGTAGTGCTGGCAGTCTGAGCAGTGCAGGCAGTCTGACGGGGCAGGCAACGCTGGCAGCGTGAGCAAAACAGTCAGCGCTGGCAGTGTGAGCAGTGCAGTCAGCGCTGGCAGTCTGAGCAGTGCAGTCAGCGCTGGCAGCGCAGGCAGTCTGAGCAGTGCAGGCCGCGCTGGCAGTGCAGGCAGTCTGAGCAGTGGAGGCAGTGCTGGCAGTATGAGCTGTGCAGGCAGTGCTGGCAGTGTGAGCAGTGCAGGCAGCGCTGGCCGTGCAGGCAGTGCTGGCAGTGTGAGCAGTGCAGACAGCGCTGGCAGTGTGAGCAGTGCAGGCAGCGCTGGCAGTGTGAGCAGTGCAGGCAGTGCTGCCAGCGCTGGCAGCATGAGCAATGCAGGTAGAGCTGGCAGCATGAGCAGTGCAGGCAGTCTGAGCAGTGCAGGCAGCGCTGGCAGTGTGAGCAGTGCAGGCAGTGCTGGCAGTGTGAGCAGTGCAGGCAGCGCTGGTAGTGTGAGCAGTGCAGGCAGTCTGAGCAGTGCAGGCAGCGCTGGTAGTGTGAGCAGTGCAGGCAGCACTGGCAGTGCAAGCAGTCTGAGCAGTGCAGGCAGTCTGAGCAGTGTAGGCAGTGTGAGCAGTGCAGGCAGTGTGAGCAGTGATGACAGTGTTAGCAGTGCAGGCAGTCTGAACAGTTCAGGCAGTCTGAGCAGTGCAGGTAGTCTGAGCAGTGCAGGCAGTCTGAGCAGTGCAGGCAGTCTGAGCAGTGCAGGCAGTCTGAGCAGTGCAGGCAACGCTGGCAGTGTGAGCAGTGCAGGCAGCGCTGGTAGTGTGTGCAGTGTGAGCAGTGCAGGCAGTGCTGGCAGTGTGAGCTGTGCAGGCAGTGCTGGCAGTGTGAGCAGTGCAGGCAGCGCTGGCAGTGTGAGCAGTGCAGGCAGCGCTGGCAGTGTGAGCAGTGCAGGCAGCGCTGGCAGTGTGAGCAGTGCAGGCAGCGCAGGCAGTGTGAGCAGTGCAGGCAGTGTGAGCAGTGCAGGCACCGATGACAGTGTTAGCAGTGCAGGCAGTCTGAACAGTTCAGGCAGTCTGAGCAGTGCAGGTAGTCTGAGCAGTGCAGGCAGTCTGAGCAGTGCAGGCAGTCTGAGCAGTGCAGGCAACGCTGGCAGTGTGAGCCGTGCAGGCAGCGCTGGCCATGCTGGCATTGCTGGAAGTGTGAGCAGTGCAGGCAGCGCTGGCACTCTGAGCAGTGCAGGTAGCGCTGGCAGTCTAAGCAGTGCAGGCAGCGCTGGCAGTCTGAGCAGTGCAGGCCGTCTGAGCAGTGCAGGCAGCGCTGGCAGTGTGAGCAGTGCAGGCAGTCTGAGCAGTGCTGGCAGTGTGAGCAGTGCAGGCAGCGCTGGCAGCTTGAGCAGTGCAGGCAGCGCTGGCAGCGTGAGCAAAACAGTCATCGCTGGCAGTGTGAGCAGTGCAGTCAGCGCTGGCAGTGTGAGCAGTGCAGTCAGCGCTGGCAGCGCAGGCAGTCTGAGCAGTGCAGGCCGCGCTGGCAGTGCAGGCAGTCTGAGCAGTGGAGGCAGTGCTGGCAGTATGAGCTGTGCAGGCAGTGCTGGCAGTGTGAGCAGTGCTGGCAGTATGAGCTGTGCTGGCAGTGTGAGCAGTGCAGACAGCGCTGGCAGTGTGAGCAGTGCAGGCAGCGCTGGCAGTGTGAGCAGTGCAGGCAGTGCTGCCAGCGCTGGCAGCATGAGCAATGCAGGTAGAGCTGGCAGCATGAGCAGTGCAGGCAGTCTGAGCAGTGCAGGCAGCGCTGGCAGTGTGAGCAGTGTGAGCAGTGCAGGCAGTGCTGGCAGTGTGAGCAGTGCAGGCAGCGCTGGTAGTGTGAGCAGTGCAGGCAGCGCTGGTAGTGTGAGCAGTGCAGGCAGTCTGAGCAGTGCAGGCAGCGCTGGTAGTGTGAGCAGTGCAGGCAGCACTGGCAGTGCAAGCAGTCTGAGCAGTGCAGGCAGTCTGAGCAGTGTAGGCAGTCTGAGCAGTGCAGGCAGTGTGAGCAGTGCAGGCAGCGCTGGCAGTGTGAGCAGTGCAGGCAGCGCTGGCAGTGTGAGCAGTGCAGGCAGCGCTGGCAGTGTGAGCAGTGCAGGCAGCGCAGGCAGTGTGAGCAGTGCAGGCAGTGTGAGCAGTGCAGTCACCGATGACAGTGTTAGCAGTGCAGGCAGTCTGAACTGTTCAGGCAGTCTGAGCAGTGCAGGTTGTCTGAGCAGTGCAGGCAGTCTGAGCAGTGCAGGCAGTCTGAGCAGTGCAGGCAGTCTGAGCAGTGCAGGCAACGCTGGCAGTGTGAGCAGTGCAGGCAGCGCTGGTAGTGTGAGCAGTGTGAGCAGTGCAGGCAGTGCTGGCAGTGTGAGCAGTGTGAGCAGTGCAGGCAGTGCTGGCAGTGTGAGCAGTGCAGGCAGCGCTGGTAGTGTGAGCCGTGCAGGCAGTCTGAGCAGTGCAGGGAGCGCTGGCAGTCTGAGTAGTGCTGGCAGTCTGAGCAGTGCAGGCAGTCTGACGGGGCAGGCAGTCTGAGCAGTGCAGGCAACGCTGGCAGCGTGAGCAAAACAGTCAGCGCTGGCAGTGTGAGCAGTGCAGTCAGCGCTGGCAGTCTGAGCAGTGCAGTCAGCGCTGGCAGCGCAGGCAGTCTGAGCAGTGCAGGCCGCGCTGGCAGTGCAGGCAGTCTGAGCAGTGGAGGCAGTGCTGGCAGTATGAGCTGTGCAGGCAGTGCTGGCAGTGTGAGCAGTGCAGGCAGCGCTGGCTGTGCAGGCAGTGCTGGCAGTGTGAGCAGTGCAGACAGCGCTGGCAGTGTGAGCAGTGCAGGCAGCGCTGGCAGTGTGAGCAGTGCAGGCAGTGCTGCCAGCGCTGGCAGCATGAGCAATGCAGGTAGAGCTGGCAGCATGAGCAGTGCAGGCAGTCTGAGCAGTGCAGGCAGCGCTGGCAGTGTGAGCAGTGTGAGCAGTGCAGGCAGTGCTGGCAGTGTGAGCAGTGCAGGCAGCGCTGGTAGTGTGAGCAGTGCAGGCAGTCTGAGCAGTGCAGGCAGCGCTGGTAGTGTGAGCAGTGCAGGCAGCACTGGCAGTGCAAGCAGTCTGAGCAGTGCAGGCAGTCTGAGCAGTGTAGGCAGTGTGAGCAGTGCAGGCAGTGTGAGCAGTGCAGGCACCGATGACAGTGTTAACAGTGCAGGCAGTCTGAACAGTTCAGGCAGTCTGAGCAGTGCAGGTAGTCTGAGCAGTGCAGGCAGTCTGAGCAGTGCAGGCAGTCTGAGCAGTGCAGGCAGTCTGAGCAGTGCAGGCAACGCTGGCAGTGTGAGCAGTGCAGGCAGCGCTGGTAGTGTGTGCAGTGTGAGCAGTGCAGGCAGTGCTGGCAGTGTGAGCTGTGCAGGCAGTGCTGGCAGTGTGAGCAGTGCAGGCAGCGCTGGCAGTGTGAGCAGTGCAGGCAGCGCTGGCAGTGTGAGCAGTGCAGGCAGCGCTGGCAGTGTGAGCAGTGCAGGCAGCGCAGGCAGTGTGAGCAGTGCAGGCAGTGTGAGCAGTGCAGGCACCGATGATAGTGTTAGCAGTGCAGGCAGTCTGAACAGTTCAGGCAGTCTGAGCAGTGCAGGCAGTCTGAGCAGTGCAGGCAGTCTGAGCAGTGCAGGCAGTCTGAGCAGTGCAGGTAGTCTGAGCAGTGCAGGCAGTCTGAGCAGTGCAGGCAGTCTGAGCAGTGCAGGCAGTCTGAGCAGTGCAGGCAACGCTGGCAGTGTGAGCCGTGCAGGCAGCGCTGGTAGTGTGTGCAGTGTGAGCAGTGCAGGCAGTGCTGGCAGTGTGAGCAGTGCAGGCAGTGCTGGCAGTGTGAGCAGTGCAGGCAGCGCTGGTAGTGTGAGCCGTGCAGGCAGTCTGAGCAGTGCAGGGAGCGCTGGCAGTCTGAGTAGTGCTGGCAGTCTGAGCAGTGCAGGCAGTCTGAGCGGTGCAGGCAGTCTGAGCAGTGCAGGCAACGCTGGCAGTGTGAGCAGTGGAGGCAGCGCTGGCAGTCTGAGCAGTGCAGGCAGCGCTGGCAGTCTGAGCAGTGCAGGCAGCGCTGGCAGTCTAAGCAGTGCAGGCAGCGCTGGCAGTCTGAGCAGTGCATGCAGTCTGAGCAGTGCAGGCAGCGCTGGCAGTGTGAGCAGTGCAGGCAGCGCTGGCAGTGTGAGCTGTGCAGGCAGCGCTGGCAGTGTGAGCAGTGCAGGCAGTCTGAGCAGTGCAGGCAGCGCTGGTAGTGTGAGCAGTGCAGGCAGCACTGGCAGTGCAAGCAGTCTGAGCAGTGTAGGCAGTCTGAGCAGTGTAGGCAGTGTGAGCAGTGCAGGCAGTGTGAGCAGTGCAGGCAGCGCTGGCAGTGTGAGCAGTGCAGGCAGCGCTTGCAGTGTGAGCAGTGCAGGCAGCGCTGGCAGTGTGTGCAGTGCAGGCAGCGCAGGCAGTGTGAGCAGTGCAGGCAGTGTGAGCAGTGCAGGCACCGATGACAGTGTTAGCAGTGCAGGTAGCGCTGGCCGTGCAGGCAGTGCAGGCAGTCTGAGCAGTGCAGACAGTCTGAGCAGTGCAGGCAGCGCTGGCAGTGTGAGCAGTGCAGACAGGGTTGGTAGTGTGAGCCGTGCATGCAGCGCTGGCAGTGCAGGCAGTGTGAGCAGTGCAGGCAGTCTGAGCGGTGCAGGCAGTGTGAGCAGTGCAGGCAGTCTGAGCAGTGCAGGCAACGCTGGCAGTCTGAGCAGTGCAGCCAGCGCTGGCAGTCTGAGCAGTGCTGGCAGCGCTGGCAGTCTGTGCAGTGCAGGCAGCGCTGGCAGTCTAGGCAGTGCAGGCAGCGCTGGCAGTCTGAGCAGTGCATGCAGTCTGAGCAGTGCAGGCAGCGCTGGCAGTGTGATCAGTGCAGGCAGTCTGAGCAGTGCTGGCAGCACTGGCAGTGTGAGCAGTGCAGGCAGTACTGGCGGTGTGAGCAGTGCAGGCATTCTGAGCAGCGCAGGCAGTCTGAGCAGTGCAAGCAGTCTGAGCAGTGCAGGCAGTGTGAGCAGTGCAGGCAGTGCTGGCAGTGTGAGCAGTGCTGGCAGCGCAGGCATTGTGAGCAGTGCAGGCAGCGCTGGCAGTGTGAGCAGTGCAGGCAGTGCTGGCAGTGTGAGCAGTGCAGGCAGTGCTGGCAGTGTGAGCAGTGCTGGAAGCGCAGCCAGTATGAGCAGTGCAGGCAGCGCTGGCAGTCTGAGCAGTGCAGGCAGCGCTGGCAGTGTGAGCAGTGCAGGCAGTACTGGCAGTGTGAGCTGTGCAGGCAGTCTGAGCAGTGCAGGCAGCGCTGGCTGTGTGAGCAGTGTGAGCAGTGCAAACAGTGCTAGCAGTGTGAGCAGTGCAGGCAGCGCTGGTAGTGTGAGCAGTGCAGACAGTCTGAGCAGTGCAGGCAGCGCTGGCAGTGTGAGCAGTGTGAGCAGTGCAGGCAGTGCTGGCAGTGTGAGCAGTGCAGGCAGCGCTGGTAGTGTGAGCCGTGCAGGCAGTCTGAGCAGTGCAGGGAGCGCTGGCAGTGTGAGCAGTGCAGGCAGTGTGAGCAGTGCAGGCAGTGTGAACAGTTCAGGCAGTCTGAGCAGTGCAGGCAGTCTGAGCAGCGCAGGCAGTCTGAGCAGTGCAGGCAGTCTGAGCAGTGCAGGCAGTCTGAGCAGTGCAGGCAGTCTGAGCAGTGCAGGCAGTCTGAGCAGTGCATGCAGCGCTGGCAGTGTGAGCAGTGCAGGCAGCGCTGGCAGCGCAAGCACTCTGAGCAGTGCAGGCAGTCTGAGCAGTGTAGGCAGTCTGAGCAGTGCAGGCAGTGTGAGCAGTGCAGGCAGTGTGAGCAGTGCAGGCAGTGTGAGCAGTGCAGGCAGTGTGAGCAGTGCAGGCAGTGTGAGCAGTGCAGGCAGTCTGAGCACTGCAGGCAGTCTGAGCAGTGCAGACAGTCTGAGCAGCGCAGTCGGTCTGAGCAGCGCAGGCAGTCTGAGCAGTGCAGGCAACGCTGGCAGTGTGAGCAGTGCGGGCAGCGCTGGCAGTGTGAGCTCTGCAGGCAGCGCTGGCAGTGTGAGCAGTGCAGGCAGTCTGAGCAGGGCAGGCAACGCTGGCAGTGTGAGCAGTGCAGGCAGAGCTGGCAGTGTGAGCTGTGCAGGCAGCGCTGGCAGTGTGAGCAGTGCAGGCAGTCTGAGCAGTGCAGGCAGCGCTGGTAGTGTGAGCAGTGCAGGCAGCACTGGCAGTGCAAGCAGTCTGAGCAGTGCAGGCAGTGTGAGCAGTGTAGGCAGTGTGAGCAGTGCAGGCAGTGTGAGCAGTGCAGGCAGCGCTGGCAGTGTGAGCAGTGCAGGCAGCGCTGGCAGTGTGAGCAGTGCAGGCAGCGCTGGCAGTGTGTGCAGTGCAGGCAGCGCAGGCAGTGTGAGCAGTGCAGGCAGTCTGAGCAGTGCAGGCACCGATGACAGTGTTAGCAGTGCAGGCAGTCTGAACAGTTCAGGCAGTCTGAGCAGTGCAGGTAGTCTGAGCAGTGCAGGCAGTCTGAGCAGTGCAGGCAGTCTGAGCAGTGCAGGCAGTCTGAGCAGTGCAGGCAGTCTGAGCAGTGCAGGCAACGCTGGCAGTGTGAGCAGTGCAGGCAGCGCTGGTAGTGTGAGCAGTGTGAGCAGTGCAGGCAGTGCTGGCAGTGTGAGCAGTGTGAGCAGTGAAGGCAGTGTTGGCAGTGTGAGCAGCGCAGGCAGCGCTGGTAGTGTGAGCCATGCAGGCAGTCTGAGCAGTGCAGGGAGCGGTGGCAGTCTGAGTAGTGCTGGCAGTCTTAGCAGTGCAGGCAGTCTGAGCGGTGCAGGGAGTCTGAGCAGTGCAGGCAACGCTGGCAGTGTGAGCAGTGGAGGCAGCGCTGGCAGTCTGAGCGATGCGGGCAGCGCTGGCAGTCTGAGCAGTGCAGGCAGCGCTTGCAGTCTAAGCAGTGCAGGCAGCGCTGGCAGTCTGAGCAGTGCATGCAGTCTGAGCAGTGCAGGCAGCGCTGGCAGTGTGAGCAGTGCAGGCAGTCTGAGCAGTGCAGGCAGCGCTGGCAGTGTGAGCAGTGCAGGCAGTACTGGCAGTGTGAGCAGTACTGGCAGCATTGACATTGTGAGCAGTGCAGGCAGCGCTGGCAGTGTGAGCAGTGCAGGCAGCGCTGGCAGTGTCAGCAGTGCAAGCAGCGCAGGCAGTGTGAGCAGTGCAGGCAGCACTGGCAGTGTGAGCATTGCAGGCAGCGCTGGCAGTGTGAGCAGTGCAGGCAGCACTGGCTGTGTGAGCAGTGCAGGCAGCGCTGGCATTGTGAGCAGTGCAGGCAGTCTGAGCAGTGCAGGCAGCGGTGGCAGTCAAAGCAGTGCAGGCAGTGCTGACAGTCTGAGCAGTGCAGGCAGTCTGAGCAGCGCAGGCAGCGCTGGCAGTCTGAGCAGTGCAGGCAGTCTGAGCAGTGCTAGCAGTGTGAGCAGTGCAGGCAGCGCTGGCAGTGTGAGCAGCGCTGGCAGTGTGAGCAGTGCAGGCAGTCTGAGCATTGCAGGCAGCTTGAGCAGTGCAGGCAGTCTGAGCAGTGCAGGCAGCGCTGGCAGTGTGAGCAGTGTGAGCACTGAAGGCAGTGCTGGCAGTGTGAGCAGTGCAGGCAGCGCTGGCCGTGTGAGCAGTGCAGGCAGTCTGAGCGGTGCAGGCAGTCTGAATAGTGCAGGCAGTCTGAGCAGTGCAGGCAACGCTGGCAGTGTGAGCAGTGCAGGCAGCGCTGGCAGTCTGAGCAGTGCAGGCAGTGCTGGCAGTGTGAGCAGTGCAGGCAGCGCTGGCAGTCTGAGCAGTGCAGGCAGCGCTGGCAGTCTAGGCAGTGCAGGCAGCGCTGGAAGTCTGAGCAGTGCATGCAGTCTGAGCAGTGCAGGCAGCGCTGGCAGTGTGAGCAGTGCAGGCAGTCTGAGCAGTGCAGGCAGTCTGAGCAGTGCTGGCAGTGTGAGCAGTGTGAGCAGTGCAGGCAGTGCTGGCAGTGTGAGCAGTGCAGGCAGCGCTGGTAGTGTGAGCCGTGCAGGCAGTCTGAGCAGTGCAGGGAGCGCTGGCAGTCTGAGTAGTGCTGGCAGTCTGAGCAGTGCAGGCAGTCTGACGGGGCAGGCAGTCTGAGCAGTGCAGGCAACGCTGGCAGCGTGCGCAAAACAGTCAGCGCTGGCAGTGTGAGCAGTGCAGTCAGCGCTGGCAGTCTGAGCAGTGCAGTCAGCGCTGGCAGCACAGGCAGTCTGAGCAGTGCAGGCCGCGCTGGCAGTGCAGGCAGTCTGAGCAGTGGAGGCAGTGCTGGCAGTATGAGCTGTGCAGGCAGTGCTGGCAGTGTGAGCAGTGCAGGCAGCGCTGGCCGTGCAGGCAGTGCTGGCAGTGTGAGCAGTGCAGACAGCGCTGGCAGTGTGAGCATTGCAGGCAGCGCTGGCAGTGTGAGCAGTGCAGGCAGTGCTGCCAGCGCTGGCAGCATGAGCAATGCAGGTAGAGCTGGCAGCATGAGCAGTGCAGGCAGTCTGAGCAGTGCAGGCAGCGCTGGCAGTGCGAGCAGTGTGAGCAGTGCAGGCAGTGCTGGCAGTGTGAGCAGTGCAGGCAGCGCTGGTAGTGTGAGCAGTGCAGGCAGTCTGAGCAGTGCAGGCAGCGCTGGTAGTGTGAGCAGTGTAGGCAGCACTGGCAGTGCAAGCAGTCTGAGCAGTGCAGGCAGTCTGAGCAGTGTAGGCAGTGTGAGCAGTGCAGGCAGTGTGAGCAGTGCAGGCAGCGCTGGCAGTGTGAGCAGTGCAGGCAGCGCTGGCAGTGTGAGCAGTGCAGGCAGCACTGGCAGTGTGAGCAGTGCAGGCGGCGCAGGCAGTGTGAGCAGTGCAGGCACCGATGACAGTGTTAGCAGTGCAGGCAGTCTGAACAGTTCAGGCAGTCTGAGCAGTGCAGGTTGTCTGAGCAGTGCAGGCAGTCTGAGCAGTGCAGGCAGTCTGAGCAGTGCAGGCAGTCTGAGCAGTGCAGGCAACGCTGGCAGTGTGAGCAGTGCAGGCAGCGCTGGTAGTGTGTGCAGTGTGAGCAGTGCAGGCAGTGCTGGCAGTGTGAGCAGTGTGAGCAGTGCAGGCAGTGCTGGCAGTGTGAGCAGTGCAGGCAGTCTGAGCAGTGCAGGCAGCGCTGGCAGTGTGAGCAGTGCAGGCAGTACTGGCAGTGTGAGCAGTACTGGCAGCATTGACATTGTGAGCAGTGCAGGCAGCACTGTCAGTGTGAGCAGCGCAGGCAGCGCTGGCAGTGTGAGCAAAACAGTCAGCGCTGGCAGTGTGAGCTGTGCAGTCAGCGCTGGCAGTGTGAGCAGTGCAGTCAGCGCTGGCAGCGCAGGCAGTCTGAGCAGTGCAGGCCGCGCTGGCAGTGCAGGCAGTCTGAGCAGTGGAGGCAGTGCTGGCAGTATGAGCTGTGCAGGCAGTGCTGGCAGTGTGAGCAGTGCAGGCAGCGCTGGCCGTGCAGGCAGTGCTGGCAGTGTGAGCAGTGCAGACAGCGCTGGCAGTGTGAGCAGTGCAGGCAGCGCTGGCAGTGTGAGCAGTGCAGGCAGTGCTGCCAGCGCTGGCAGCATGAGCAATGCAGGTAGAGCTGGCAGCATGAGCAGTGCAGGCAGCGCTGGCAGTGTGAGCAGTGTGAGCAGTGCAGGCAGTGCTGGCAGTGTGAGCAGTGCAGGCAGCGCTGGTAGTGTGAGCAGTGCAGGCAGTCTGAGCAGTGCAGGCAGCGCTGGTAGTGTGAGCAGTGCAGGCAGCACTGGCAGTGCAAGCAGTCTGAGCAGTGCAGGCAGTCTGAGCAGTGTAGGCAGTGTGAGCAGTGCAGGCAGTGTGAGCAGTGCAGGCAACGCTGGCAGTGTGAGCAGTGCAGGCAGCGCTGGCAGTGTGAGCAGTGCAGGCAGCGCTGGCAGTGTGAGCAGTGCAGGCAGTGCTGGCAGTGTGAGCAGTGCAGGCACCGATGACAGTGTTAGCAGTGCAGGCAGTCTGAACAGTTCAGGCAGTCTGAGCAGTGCAGGTAGTCTGAGCAGTGCAGGCAGTCTGAGCAGTGCAGGCAGTCTGAGCAGTGCAGGCAGTGTGAGCCGTGCAGGCACCGCTGGTAGTGTGTGCAGTGTGAGCAGTGCAGGCAGTGCTGGCAGTGTGAGCAGTGTGAGTAGTGCTGGCAGTGCTGGCAGTGTGAGCAGTGCAGGCAGCGCTGGTAGTGTGAGCCGTGCAGGCAGTCTGAGCAGTGCAGGGAGCGCTGGCAGTCTGAGTAGTGCTGGCAGTCTGAGCAGTGCAGGCAGTCTGAGCGGTGCAGGCAGTCTGAGCAGTGCAGGCAACGCTGGCAGTGTGAGCAGTGGAGGCAGCGCTGGCAGTCTGAGCAGTGCAGGCAGCGCTGGCAGTCTGAGCAGTGCAGGCAGCGCTGGCAGTCTAAGCAGTGCAGGCAGCGCTGGCAGTCTGAGCAGTGCATGCAGTCTGAGCAGTGCAGGCAGCACTGGCAGTGTGAGCAGTGCAGGCAGCGCTGGCAGTGTGAGCTGTGCAGGCAGCGCTGGCAGTGTGAGCAGTGCAGGCAGTCTGAGCAGTGCAGGCAGCGCTGGTAGTGTGAGCAGTGCAGGCAGCACTGGCAGTGCAAGCAGTCTGAGCAGTGTAGGCAGTCTGAGCAGTGTAGGCAGTGTGAGCAGTGCAGGCAGTGTGAGCAGTGTAGGCAGCGCTGGCAGTGTGAGCAGTGCAGGCAGCGCTGGCAGTGTGAGCAGTGCAGGCAGCGCTTGCAGTGTGAGCAGTGCAGGCAGCGCTGGCAGTGTGTGCAGTGCAGGCAGCGCAGGCAGTGTGAGCAGTGCAGGCAGTGTGAGCAGCGCAGGCACCGATGACAGTGTTCGCAGTGCAGGCAGCGCTGGCAGTGTGAGCAGTGCAGGCAGCGCTGGCAGTGTGAGCAGTGCAGGCAGTGCTGGCAGTGTGAGCAGTGTGAGCAGTGCAGGCAGTGCTGGCAGTGTGAGCAGTGCAGGCAGCGCTGGTAGTGTGAGCCGTGCAGGCAGTCTGTGCAGTGCAGGGAGCGCTGGCAGTCTGAGTAGTGCTGGCAGTCTGTGCAGTGCAGGCAGTCTGAGCGGTGCAGGCAATCTGAGCAGTGCAGGCAACGCTGGCAGTTTGAGCAGTGGAGGCAGCGCTGGCAGTCTGAGCAGTGCAGGCAGCGCTGGCAGTCTGAGCAGTGCAGGCAGCGCTGGCAGTCTAAGCAGTGCAGGCAGCGCTGGCAGTCTGAGCAGTGCATGCAGTCTGAGCAGTGCAGGCAGCGCTGGCAGTGTGAGCAGTGCAGGCAGCGCTGGCAGTGTGAGCTGTGCAGGCAGCGCTGGCAGTGTGAGCAGTGCAGGCAGTCTGAGCAGTGCAGGCAGCGCTGGTAGTGTGAGCAGTGCAGGCAGCACTGGTAGTGCAAGCAGTTTGAGCAGTGCAGGCAGTCTGAGCAGTGTAGGCAGTGTGAGAAGTGCAGGCAGTGTGAGCAGTGCAGGCAGCGCTGGCAGTCTGAGCAGTGCAGGCAGCGCTGGCAGTGCTGGCAGTGTCAGCAGTGCTGGCAGCGCTTGCAGTATGAGCAGTGCAGGCAGTCTGAGCAGTGTGAGCAGTGCAGGTAGTCTGAGGAATGTGAGCAGTGCTGGCAGCGCTAGCAGTGTGAGCAGTGCAGCCAGCGCTGGTAGTGTGAGCAGTGCAGGCAGAGCTGGCCGTGCAGGCAGTGCATACAGTGTGAGCAGTGCAGGCAGCGCAGGCAGTGTGAGCAGTGCAGGCAGTGCTGGCAGTGTGAGCAGTGCAGGCAGCGCTGGCAGTGTGAGCCGAGCTGGCAGCGCTGGCAGTCTGAGCAGTGCAGGCAGCGCTGGCTGTGTGAGCCATACATGCAGTGCTGGCAGTGTGAGCAGTGCAGGCAGCGCTGGCAGTCTGAGCAGCGCAGGCAGCGCTGGCAGTGTGAGCAGTGCAGGCAGTCTGAGCAGTGTGAGCAGTGCAGGCAGTCTGAAGAGTGTGAGCAGTGCAGGAAGCGCTGGCAGTGTGAGCAGTGCAGCAAGCGCTGGTAGTGTGAGCAGTGCAGGAAGCGATGGCTGTGCAGGCAGTGCTGGCAGCGCTGGCCGTGCAGGCAGTGCTGGCAGCGCTGGCCGTGCAGGCAGTGCTGGCAGCGCTGGCCGTGCAGGCAGTGCTGGCAGCGCTGGCCGTGCAGGCAGTGCTGGCAGTCTGAGCAGTGCAGGCAGTGCAGGCAGTGTGAGCAGTGCTGGCAGCGCTGGCAGCATGAGCAGTGCAGGCAGTCTGAGCAGTGCATGCAGCGCTGGCAGTGTGAGCAGTGTGAGCAGTGCAGGCAGTGCTGGAAGTGTGAGCAGTGCAGGCAGCGCTGGTTGTGTGAGCAGTGCAGGCAGTCTGAGCAGTGCAGGCAGCGCTGGCAGTGTGAGCAGTGCAGGTAGCGCTGGCAGTGCTGGCAGTCTGAGCAGTGCAGGCAGTCTGAGCAGTGCAGGCAGTCTGAGCAGTGCAGGCAGTCTCAGCAGTGCAGGCAATCTCAGCAGTGCAGGCAGTCTCAGCAGTGCAGGCAGTCTCAGCAGTGCAGGCAGTGCTTACAGTGTGAGCAGTGCAGGCAGCGCTGGCAGTGTGAGCAGTGCAGGCAGCGCTGGCAGTGTGAGCAGTGCAGGCAGCGCTGGCAGTGTGAGCAGTGCAGGCAGCGCTGGCAGTGTGAGCAGCGCTGGCAGTGTGAGCAATGCAGGCAGTGCTTACAGTGTGAGCAGTGCAGGCATCGCTGGCAGTGTGAGCAGTGCAGGCAGTGTGAGCAGTGCAGGCAGCGCTGGTATTTTGAGCAGTGCAGGCAGTGCTGGCAGTGTGAGCAGTGCAGGCAGCGCTGGCAGTGTTAGCAGTGCAGGCAGTGCTGGCAGTGTGAGCAGTGCAAGCAGCACTAGCAGTCTGAGCAGTGCAGGCAGAGATGGCAGTGTGAGCCGTGCAGGCAGCGCTGGCCGTGCTGGCATTGCTGGCAGTGTGAGCAGTGCAGGCAGCGCTGGCACTCTGAGCAGTGCAGGTAGCGCTGGCAGTCTAAGCAGTGCAGGCAGCGCTGGCAGTCTGAGCAGTGCAGGCAGTGTGAGCAGTGCAGGCAGCGCTGGCCGTGCAGGCAGTGCTAACATTGTGAGCAGTGCAGGCAGAGCTGGCAGCTTGAGCAGTGCAGGCAGCGCTGGCACCGTGAGCAAAACAGTTTGCGCTGGCAGTGTGAGCAGTGCAGTCAGCGCTAGCAGTGTGAGCAGTGCAGTCAGCGCTGGGAGCGCAGGCAGTCTGAGCAGTGCAGGCAGCGCTGGCAGTGCAGGCAGTCTGAGCAGTGCAGGCAGTGCTGGCAGTGTGAGCAGTGCAGGCAGCGCTGGCAGTGTGAGCAGTGCAGGCAGCGCTGGCAGTGTGAGCAGTGCAGGCAGCGCAGGCAGTGTGAGCAGTGCAGGCAGTGTGAGCAGTGCAGGCAGCGATGGCAGTGTTAGCAGTGCAGGCAGTCTGAACAGTTCAGGCAGTCTGAGTAGTGCAGGTAGTCTGAGCAGTGCAGGCAGTCTGAGCAGTGCAGGCAGTCTGAGCAGTGCAGGCAGTCTGAGCAGTGCAGGCAACGCTGGCAGTGTGAGCAGTGCAGGCAGCACTGGCAGTGTGAGCATTGCAGGCAGCGCTGGCAGTGTGAGCAGTGCAGGCAGCACTGGCAGTGTGAGCATTGCAGGCAGTGCTGGCAGTGTGAGAAGTGCAGACAGCGCTGGCAGTGTGAGCAGTGCAGGCAGCGCTGGCAGTGAGAGAAGTTCAGGCAGTGCTGCCAGCGCTGGCAGCATGAGCAATGCATGTAGAGCTGGCAGCATGAGCCGTGCAGGCAGTCTGAGCAGTGCGTGCAGCACTTGCAGTGTGAGCAGTGTGAACAGTGCAGGCAGTGCTGGCAGTGTGAGCAGTGCAGGCAGCGCTGGTAGTGTGAGCAGTGCAGGCAGTCTGAGCAGTGCAGGCAGCGCTGGCCGTGCAGGCAGTGCTGGCAGTGTGAGCAGTGCAGACAGCGCTGGCAGTGTGAGCAGTGCAGGCAGCGCTGGCAGTGTGAGCAGTGCAGGCAGTGCTGCCAGCGCTGGCAGCATGAGCAATGCAGGTAGAGCTGGCAGCATGAGCAGTGCAGGCAGCGCTGGCAGTGTGAGCAGTGTGAGCAGTGCAGGCAGTGCTGGCAGTGTGAGCAGTGCAGGCAGCGCTGGTAGTGTGAGCAGTGCAGGCAGTCTGAGCAGTGCAGGCAGCGCTGGTAGTGTGAGCAGTGCAGGCAGCACTGGCAGTGCAAGCAGTCTGAGCAGTGCAGGCAGTCTGAGCAGTGTAGGCAGTGTGAGCAGTGCAGGCAGTGTGAGCAGTGCAGGCAACGCTGGCAGTGTGAGCAGTGCAGGCAGCGCTGGCAGTGTGAGCAGTGCAGGCAGCGCTGGCAGTGTGAGCAGTGCAGGCAGTGCTGGCAGTGTGAGCAGTGCAGGCACCGATGACAGTGTTAGCAGTGCAGGCAGTCTGAACAGTTCAGGCAGTCTGAGCAGTGCAGGTAGTCTGAGCAGTGCAGGCAGTCTGAGCAGTGCAGGCAGTCTGAGCAGTGCAGGCAGTGTGAGCCGTGCAGGCACCGCTGGTAGTGTGTGCAGTGTGAGCAGTGCAGGCAGTGCTGGCAGTGTGAGTAGTGCTGGCAGTGCTGGCAGTGTGAGCAGTGCAGGCAGCGCTGGTAGTGTGAGCCGTGCAGGCAGTCTGAGCAGTGCAGGGAGCGCTGGCAGTCTGAGTAGTGCTGGCAGTCTAAGCAGTGCAGGCAGTCTGAGCGGTGCAGGCAGTCTGAGCAGTGCAGGCAACGCTGGCAGTGTGAGCAGTGGAGGCAGCGCTGGCAGTCTGAGCAGTGCAGGCAGCGCTGGCAGTCTGAGCAGTGCAGGCAGCGCTGGCAGTCTAAGCAGTGCAGGCAGCGCTGGCAGTCTGAGCAGTGCATGCAGTCTGAGCAGTGCAGGCAGCACTGGCAGTGTGAGCAGTGCAGGCAGCGCTGGCAGTGTGAGCTGTGCAGGCAGCGCTGGCAGTGTGAGCAGTGCAGGCAGTCTGAGCAGTGCAGGCAGCGCTGGTAGTGTGAGCAGTGCAGGCAGCACTGGCAGTGCAAGCAGTCTGAGCAGTGTAGGCAGTCTGAGCAGTGTAGGCAGTGTGAGCAGTGCAGGCAGTGTGAGCAGTGCAGGCAGCGCTGGCAGTGTGAGCAGTGCAGGCAGCGCTGGCAGTGTGAGCAGTGCAGGCAGCGCTTGCAGTGTGAGCAGTGCAGGCAGCGCTGGCAGTGTGTGCAGTGCAGGCAGCGCAGGCAGTGTGAGCAGTGCAGGCAGTGTGAGCAGCGCAGGCACCGATGACAGTGTTCGCAGTGCAGGCAGCGCTGGCAGTGTGAGCAGTGCAGGCAGCGCTGGCAGTGTGAGCAGTGCAGGCAGTGCTGGCAGTGTGAGCAGTGTGAGCAGTGCAGGCAGTGCTGGCAGTGTGAGCAGTGCAGGCAGCGCTGGTAGTGTGAGCCGTGCAGGCAGTCTGAGCAGTGCAGGGAGCGCTGGCAGTCTGAGTAGTGCTGGCAGTCTGTGCAGTGCAGGCAGTCTGAGCGGTGCAGGCAATCTGAGCAGTGCAGGCAACGCTGGCAGTTTGAGCAGTGGAGGCAGCGCTGGCAGTCTGAGCAGTGTAGGCAGTGTGAGAAGTGCAGGCAGTGTGAGCAGTGCAGGCAGCGCTGGCAGTCTGAGCAGTGCAGGCAGCGCTGGCAGTGCTGGCAGTGTCAGCAGTGCTGGCAGCGCTGGCAGTATGAGCAGTGCAGGCAGTCTGAGCAGTGTGAGCAGTGCAGGTAGTCTGAGGAATGTGAGCAGTACTGGCAGCGCTAGCAGTGTGAGCAGTGCAGCCAGCGCTGGTAGTGTGAGCAGTGCAGGCAGAGCTGGCCGTGCAGGCAGTGCATACAGTGTGAGCAGTGCAGGCAGCGCAGGCAGTGTGAGCAGTGCAGGCAGTGCTGGCAGTGTGAGCAGTGCAGGCAGCGCTGGCAGTGTGAGCCGAGCTGGCAGCGCTGGCAGTCTGAGCAGTGCAGGCAGCGCTGGCTGTGTGAGCCATACATGCAGTGCTGGCAGTGTGAGCAGTGCAGGCAGCGCTGGCAGTCTGAGCAGCGCAGGCAGCGCTGGCAGTGTGAGCAGTGCAGGCAGTCTGAGCAGTGTGAGCAGTGCAGGCAGTCTGAAGAGTGTGAGCAGTGCAGGAAGCGCTGGCAGTGTGAGCAGTGCAGCAAGCGCTGGTAGTGTGAGCAGTGCAGGAAGCGATGGCTGTGCAGGCAGTGCTGGCAGCGCTGGCCGTGCAGGCAGTGCTGGCAGCGCTGGCCGTGCAGGCAGTGCTGGCAGCGCTGGCCGTGCAGGCAGTGCTGGCAGTCTGAGCAGTGCAGGCAGTGCAGGCAGTGTGAGCAGTGCTGGCAGCGCTGGCAGCATGAGCAGTGCAGGCAGTCTGAGCAGTGCATGCAGCGCTGGCAGTGTGAGCAGTGTGAGCAGTGCAGGCAGTGCTGGAAGTGTGAGCAGTGCAGGCAGCGCTGGTTGTGTGAGCAGTGCAGGCAGTCTGAGCAGTGCAGGCAGCGCTGGCAGTGTGAGCAGTGCAGGTAGCGCTGGCAGTGCTGGCAGTCTGAGCAGTGCAGGCAGTCTGAGCAGTGCAGGCAGTCTGAGCAGTGCAGGCAGTCTCAGCAGTGCAGGCAATCTCAGCAGTGCAGGCAGTCTCAGCAGTGCAGGCAGTCTCAGCAGTGCAGGCAGTGCTTACAGTGTGAGCAGTGCAGGCAGCGCTGGCAGTGTGAGCAGTGCAGGCAGCGCTGGCAGTGTGAGCAGCGCTGGCAGTGTGAGCAATGCAGGCAGTGCTTACAGTGTGAGCAGTGCAGGCATCGCTGGCAGTGTGAGCAGTGCAGGCAGTGTGAGCAGTGCAGGCAGCGCTGGTATTTTGAGCAGTGCAGGCAGTGCTGGCAGTGTGAGCAGTGCAGGCAGCGCTGGCAGTGTTAGCAGTGCAGGCAGTGCTGGCAGTGTGAGCAGTGCAAGCAGCACTAGCAGTGTGAGCAGTGCAGGCAGAGATGGCAGTGTGAGCCGTGCAGGCAGCGCTGGCCGTGCTGGCATTGCTGGCAGTGTGAGCAGTGCAGGCAGCGCTGGCACTCTGAGCAGTGCAGGTAGCGCTGGCAGTCTAAGCAGTGCAGGCAGCGCTGGCAGTGTGAGCAGTGCAGGCAGCGCTGGCCGTGCAGGCAGTGCTAACATTGTGAGCAGTGCAGGCAGAGCTGGCAGCTTGAGCAGTGCAGGCAGCGCTGGCACCGTGAGCAAAACAGTTTGCGCTGGCAGTGTGAGCAGTGCAGTCAGCGCTAGCAGTGTGAGCAGTGCAGTCAGCGCTGGGAGCGCAGGCAGTCTGAGCAGTGCAGGCAGCGCTGGCAGTGCAGGCAGTCTGAGCAGTGCAGGCAGTGCTGGCAGTGTGAGCAGTGCAGGCAGCGCTGGCAGTGTGAGCAGTGCAGGCAGCGCTGGCAGTGTGAGCAGTGCAGGCAGCGCAGGCAGTGTGAGCAGTGCAGGCAGTGTGAGCAGTGCAGGCAGCGATGGCAGTGTTAGCAGTGCAGGCAGTCTGAACAGTTCAGGCAGTCTGAGTAGTGCAGGTAGTCTGAGCAGTGCAGGCAGTCTGAGCAGTGCAGGCAGTCTGAGCAGTGCAGGCAGTCTGAGCAGTGCAGGCAACGCTGGCAGTGTGAGCAGTGCAGGCAGCACTGGCAGTGTGAGCATTGCAGGCAGCGCTGGCAGTGTGAGCAGTGCAGGCAGCACTGGCAGTGTGAGCATTGCAGGCAGTGCTGGCAGTGTGAGCAGTGCAGACAGCGCTGGCAGTGTGAGCAGTGCAGGCAGCGCTGGCAGTGAGAGAAGTTCAGGCAGTGCTGCCAGCGCTGGCAGCATGAGCAATGCATGTAGAGCTGGCAGCATGAGCCGTGCAGGCAGTCTGAGCAGTGCGTGCAGCGCTTGCAGTGTGAGCAGTGTGAACAGTGCAGGCAGTGCTGGCAGTGTGAGCAGTGCAGGCAGCGCTGGTAGTGTGAGCAGTGCAGGCAGTCTGAGCAGTGCAGGCAGCGCTGGCAGTGCAAGCAGTCTGAGCAGTGCAGGCAGTCTGAGCAGTGCAGGCAGTCTGAGCAGTGCAGGCAGTGAGAGCAGTGCAGGCAGTGTGAGCAGTGCAGGCAGTCTGAGCAGTGCAGGCAGTCTGAGCAGTGCAGGCAACGCTGGCAGTGAGAGCAGTGGAGGCAGCGCTGGCAGTGTGAGCAGTGCAGACAGTATGAGCAGTGCAGGCAGTGCTGGCAGTGTGAGCTGTGCAGGCAGTGCTGGCAGTGTGAGCAGTGAAGGCAGCGCTGGCAGTGTGAGCAGTGGAGGCAGCGCTGGCTATGCAGGCAGTGATGGCAGTGTGAGCAGTGCAGACAGCGCTGGCAGTGTGAGCAGTGCAGGCAGCGCTGGCAGTGAGAG
>NW_027599876.1:5000-20781 GCF_964194155.1 Cetorhinus maximus | reverse complement strand
GAACAAAATGTTAAACTCTAAAAGAGAAAAAACCCTAAAACAGCAAGAACCCCAAACCTATCAAAACCCCCAAAAATGATCAAAACCCCAAACTAACCCTACACTAAATAAACTGTAAACACTCCAAAACTATCAAAACCCCAAATTAAAACCATAAACCCTAATGTTGAAAAACACCAAAACTGTCAAAACCCTAAAACTGTCATCACCCAAACCCCAATAATATATAATCCCCTTCAAACCATAAACCCCCCCCCCGCCCCTTTCTTTCCAATCCGGGTCAGCGAGTAGCTGGATCTGCATGTGATCCCGAGACACTCATTGAGGAATGGAACAAAAACAAAAATACCTGGAAAAACTCAGCAGGTCTGACAGCATCTGCGGAGAGGAACACAGTTAACGTTTCGAGTCCGTATGACTCTTCAACAGAACTAAGTAAATATAGAAAAGAGGTGAAATATAAGCTGGTTTAAGAGGGGGTTGGGACAGGTAGAGCTGGATAGAGGGCCAGTGATAGGTGGAGATAACCAAAAGATGTCATAGACAAAAGGACAAAGAGGTGTTGACGGTGGTGATATTAGCTATAGAATGTGCTAATAGTGACATTAAGGGTAGAAAGCAGGATGAGCAAGGTACAGATAGCCCTAGTGGGGGTGGGGTAGAGGGAAGGGACCGAAATAGGTTAAAAGGGGGAGATAAAACAATGGATGGAAATAAATTTTAAAATAATAATAGAAATAGTTGGGAAAAGAAAAATATATTAAAAAATATATAAATTATAAGAAAAGGGGAGGATCGGCAAGGGGGTGGGGATGGAGGAGAGAGTTCAAGATCTAAAATTGTTGAACTCAATATTCAGTCCGGAAGGCTGTAAAGTGCCTAGTCGGAAGATGAGGTGCTGTTCCTCCAGTTTGCGTTGAGCTTCACTGGAACAATGCAGCAGGCCAAGGACAGACATGTGGGCATGAAAGCAGGGTGGAGTGTTGAAATGGCAAGCGACAGGGAGGTCTAGGTCATGCTTGCGGACAGACCAAAGGTGTTCCGCAAAGCGGTCACCCAGTCTGCGTTTGGTCTCTCCAATGTAGAGGAAACCGCATTGGGAGCAGCGAATGCAGTAGACTAAATTGAGGGAAGTGCAAGTAAAATGCTGCTTCACTTGAAAGGAGCGTTTGGGCCCTTGGACAGTGAACAGGGGAGGAGTAAAGGGGCAGGTGTTGCACCTTCTGCGGTTGCATGGGAAGATGCTGTGGGAGGGGGTTGAGGTGTAGAGGGTGATGGAGGAGTGGACCAGGGTGTCCCGGAAGGAACGGTCCCTTGTGGGCTCATGCAAACTCCTATGAGGGATCCCATGTTTGTTGGGGAAAGGGGGGTGTTATTCAGTGTCTGACTTGGTCGGGGGATCAGTAACTGGCTCAGAGGCTTAGGCTAAACTTTAGCTCACAGCTAGAGTACTGTGTACAGCTCTGATCATTGCTTTACAGGAAGGATTTGATCGCACCAGAGAGGGTACGGAGGAGATTTACTAGGATGTTGCCAGGACTAGAGACTGGGGCAGTTTGCTAGTGGTGTTGGGGAGGGTTTAAACTAACTTGACAGGGGAATGGGAACCAGAATGTAGCATTAGAAAAGTTGTGAACAAAGGATTAGGAGAGACAAATAGTACCAGAGTAAGAAATAGTAAGATATTAAGTGGGGTCAGGGTACAATGGAATGCAATAAGGTCAAATTGAAGTGTATGTGAATGTGTAGAGTGTGGTCAGTAATGTTGCTGAATTGCAAGCACAAATAGCTTCATGGGAATATGATGGTGTGACAATAATGGAGACCTGGCTCCAAAAAAGAAGAGTAGCACTGGGTTCCAATTATTCCTGGATGCAAGGTGTTTAGGAAAGAGAGGAAAGGAAATAAAGGAGGAGTGCCAGTATTGATGACACAAAACATTACAGTGTTGTAGAGAGATGTCCTAGAGGGACCAAGAACAGAATCCAATTGGTTAGAGTTAAGAAACAATAGAGGTACCACCTCCTAACTCCCTAAAGCCAGTCCACCATCTACAAGGCACAATCAGGAGTGTGATGTCATACTCTCCACATGCCTGGATGAGTGCAGCTCCAACAACACTCAAGAAGTTCGATACCATCCAGGACAAAGCAGCCCGCTTGATTGCCACCCCATCGACAACATTAACTCCCTCCACCATTGGTGTACAGAGGCAGCAGTGTGTACCATCTACAGAATCCAGTACAGCAACTCACCAAGCTTCCTTTAACAGCACCTTCCAAATGCGAGACCTCTATCAGCTAGAAGGACAATGTGTTATGGTTCTCTGAAGAAGAGTCATACGGACTCGAAACGTTAACTCTTTTTTTTCTCTCCACAGATGCTGTTAGACCTGCTGAGTTTTTCCAGCATTTTCTGTTTTTGTTTCAGATTTCCAGCATCCGCTTCCAGTATTTTGCTTTTATCTAAGGTGTTATGATCCTTGGCCAGACCCCAAGTTGTTGGTAAGACCTAGTTAGGGACCAATAATGTTTTGTTTAAAGTAGAGAATGTTTGAGATTCAAGACACTTGCTTAGTGAAGAAAGCCACAGGATCCCACAGGTTTTAAACAAACAAAAATCAACTTTACTATACAACATCCGAAAGTTAAAAAAATTTACAATATTTATCTTATACCCTTAACATTCAGGGTAAGTATGAGGTACATGTGAATTAACAAGCCAACTGAGATCGAACACACTACACTACACAATAAATGGCAGATGCAACTAAGACAGAGTGCATGGATTTCTCAACAACCACCCAGACGTCAGTAACACTGTGAGTCAACCAATCTCACTGAAATTCCATCTCTCTCATGAGGGGTTCCAGTCTTCACTTTCAAAGATCTAACCTGGAAATTCTCTCCAAAATTTGATCCAGCTCAGATGGCATCAACGATGACCCACTTTTCAGGGTTTCAATCTCGTCTCCCGAGATTCTGTTCCCCTGGATTCTCACGTATATGCTCAAGCACCAACTCACAAGCACTATTTCAGATCTTTGGCCGTGCTGAGCGAAACACCACTGCTCCAAAGGGGTACATTTTCCCCAACGGCCTGCAGTACAGAGTCAATAAACTTCGGCTGCTTACTTGGAACCTCAGGGCTTCCTTTGAGCCCTCTTCACTGCTACCCGCAACTCCCTTCCTATTTGGAGCCTTTTTCCTCTGCTTCACTCTTTTTAATTGACCTGGGACCTTTTCCTGTTCCTGTTCCCTCTCTGGATCTCTTCTTTTGGGACCTGCCTGGGACACTTGTTGGCAATGGCAGTCCGCACCCGGTCACCTGACCCAGTCTTTTGCACCATTTTCCTTTGTGCACAGGCAAGCTTGGCCTGGCCCTTAGACCAAAGCATTTAAAGATGCGGGATCTGCATATGTGCAGACTGCCCCCAGTCTGGGCATGTGCAGATACTCTGAAGAATCCTGTCGGAGAACAGAGCAGTACTTCTTCATCCGTCGCCTCGACAAGAAACTTTTTCTCTTTCTCTCAAGTGCTAAGGAACGCAAGCTCCAACAACTCATCGACACCAACACCCATCTGGGACCCTCCACCCCTGCTTGTTCCTCCGTCCCCACCCCATCTTCCAATCCCAGCCCCAGCCGCGTATTCACTATACCCCCTGACCTTCCCCTCTCTGATGCTGAGCGTTCAGTGCTCAGCAAAGGACTTAGTTTCATACCCTTACGCCCTCATCTCAATGAATTTCGGGCTCGGCACGATGCTGAACTCTTCTTCCGCCGTCTTCGTCTCCGTTCTCACTTCTTTGGGCAGGAGTCCTCTCCCCGTTCAACGGATCCTTTTACCCACCTCCAATATTCTCCCTCCACCTGGACCCCTCCCTCTGGATTCTTACCTTCTCTTGATCTTTTCATTGAGAACTGTCGGCGTGACATTAGCCGTCTCAATTTCTCTGCTCCTCTCACCCATTCTAATCTGTCTCTCTCTGAACTTACTGCACTCCGTTCTCTCAGGTCCAACCCCAACATTGTCATCAAACCCGCTGACAAGGGTGGTACTGTTGTTGTCTGGCGCACTGACCTCTACCTCGTGGAGGCTGAGCGTCAACTCGCAGACGTTTCCTCCTACCTCCCCCTGGACCATGACCCCACCACAGAACATCAAGCCATTGTTTCCAGGACTGTCACTGACCTCATCTCCTCTGGAGATCTTCCTCCCACAGCTTCCAACTTGATAGTCGCCCAACCTCGGACGGCCCGCTTCTACCTCCTACCCAAAATCCACAAACAGAACTGTCCTGGCAGACCGATCGTGTCAGCCTGTTCCTGCCCCACGGAACTCATTTCTCGTTATCTTGACTCCCTTCTCTCTCCCCTTGTCCAGTCCCTTCCCACCTACATCCGTGATTCCTCTGACACCTTACGTCACATCAACAATTTCCAGTTCCCTGGCCCCAACCGCTTCCTCTTCACCATGGATGTCCAATCCCTCTACACCTCCATCCCCCACCAGGATGGTCTGAGGGCCCTTATCTTCTTCCTTGAACAGAGGCCCCAACAATCCCCATCCACCACTACTCTCCTCCGTCTGGCTGAACTTGTTCTCACACTGAACAATTTCTCCTTTAACTCCTCTCACTTCCTCCAAATAAAAGGTGTGGCTATAGGTACCCGCATGGGCCCCAGCTATGCCTGTCTCTTTATGGGGTATGTGGAACATTCCTTGTTCCAGTCCTACTCCGGCCCCCTCCCACAACTCTTTCTCCGGTACATCGATGATTACTTCGGTGCTGCTTCATGCTCTCGTCGGGACCTGGAAAAATTTATTAATTTTGCTTCCAATCTCCACCCCTCCATCATCTTCACATGGTCCATCTCTGACACTTCTCTTCCCTTCCTTGACCTCTCTGTCTCAATTTCTGATGATAGACTGTCCACCAATATCCATTACAAGCCTACCGACTCCCACAGCTACCTCGACTACAGCTCCTCACACCCTGCTTCCTGTAAAGACTCCATCCCATTCTCTCAGTTCCTTCACCTCCGTCGCATCTGTTCTGATGACGCTACCTTCAAAAACAGCTCCTCTGACATGTCCTCCTTCTTCCTTAACCGAGGTTTTCCATCCACGGTCGTTGACAGGGCCCTCAACCGTGTCCGGCCCACATCCCGCGCATCCTCCCTCACACCTTCTCCTCCTTCCCAGAAACATGATAGGGTCCCCCTTGTCCTCACTTATCACCCCACCAGCCTCCGCATTCAAAGGATCATCCTCCGCCATTTCCGCCAACTCCAGCATGATGCCACCACCAAACACATCTTCCCTTCACCCCCCCTGACGGCATTCCGTAGGGATCGTTCCCTCCGGGACACCCTGGTCCACTCCTCCATCACCCCCTACTCCTCAACCCCCACTTATGGCACCTCCCCATGCCCACGCAGAAGATGCAACACCTGCCCCTTCACTTCCTCTCTCCTCACCGTCCAAGGGCCCAAACACTCCTTTCAAGTGAAGCAGCATTTCACTTGCATTTCCCCTAACTTAGTCTACTGCATTCGTTGCTCCCAATGCGGTCTCCTCTACATTGGAGAGACCAAACGCAAACTGGGCGACCGTTTTGCAGAACACCTGCGGTCTGTCCGCAAGAAAGACCCAAACCTCCCTGTCGCTTGCCATTTTAACACTCCACCCTGTTCTCTTGCCAACATGTCTGTCCTTGGCTTGCTGCATTGTTCCAGTGAAGCCCAACGCAAACTGGAGGAACAGCACCTCATCTTCCGACTAGGCACTTTACAGCCCTCCGGGCTGAATATTGAATTCAACAACTTTAGATCTTAAACTCCCCCTCCCCCCATCCCCACCCCGTTTCTTCCCCCCCCCGCTTTTTTTTCAATAATTTATATAGATTCTTCTTTCCCCACCTATTTCCATTATTTTTAAATCTAAAACTAAAACCTTTAGTCTTTCCACCCCACCCCCACTAGAGCTGTACTTTGAATATCCTGTCTTCCATTCTTAATTAGCACTTTTCTCAGACAAAGACCACCACCTTCAACACCTCTTTGACCCTTTTGTCTGTGACATCTTTTGATTATCTGCTCATCTCCACAATCACCACACCACACCCTCAATGTGTCTCTCCCCTCCCCCCCACCCACCTTAAACCAATTTATATTTCTCCCTTCTTCTAACTATGCTCCAGTTCTGCCGAAGGGCCATGAAGGCTCGAAACGTTAACCAGATGGGATCCATCTGAGAATGCTGAGGGAAGTAAGGGTGGAAATTGTGCAGTGTGAAGATGGATGTTACCTTTTTAAATATTTTTTGGGAACATTGTGGTATCCTGTAAAAAAGGCTGCGTGTGTCCATGGGTAATTAAACTGGGGGAAGGTTGTCACGGAAAAACGGAGTGAACACTCAGAACCCGGAGGTTTGTCTAGGAAATCTTTATTAAAGTCGTGATATCACGGAGAGCCTAGTCGCATACAACGGAGTGAACCAGTCTCTGCTAACACCTCTTTACACACATAGATATAGCAAAAGGTTTGTGACAGAAACTTGGGCAATTACAATAGTTTCAAATGGTTTCAAAAGATAGCGGTCAGTGTTAATGATTTAACGATTAGACAGGACAATGTCAATGGTTTAGCAAATAGACAGGACAATGTCAATGGTTTAGCAAATAGACAGGACAATGTCAATGGTTTAGCAAATAGACAGGACAATGTCAATGGTTTAGCAAATAGATAGTGCTAATTGGTTACATATCCTGGGCAATGCACACACACAATAGTTTTTTTCTTAGATTTTGCCACCGTATCTGACATCCGGAGCCCCTTAGACTGGGAAGGTAGCACTGGCCCTTTGATTTGCTAATTTATGTGCTGGCTGTGTGACTGTTTGGGGACAGTCTACAGTAAATTACATATACATGTATTTTAAGTTTATTTCTCTCACAAATATAGATGTATTTTATTTATTTCACAATTGTACGTGTATTTTATTTCATTCACAATTACACACGTATTTTATTCCTTCACAAAGGTTCATAGAGACAACTGGGAACTGAGAGATGAAATAGCCAGATGCATGCGTTTGTAATGAGAGTCTATGGTGAAGTTGAATGTACAAGTAAATAGGTCGGATTTTCAAAGTTGCACTGGGTGATAGGTAAGGACTTGAATTTTCAGCTGTTAAATTTCAAAGGGAGTTTAGAAGTGACAAGGGCTTTTTATAACTTACAAAGGTTTCATAAATAAACAAGGGAAGGTTATTAAATTTTATTTCACCCAAAAGTGGAGGTAATAGGAAAGCACAAAAGATTTTTATATTTTGGAAATGTTGAGTTCAAAGAGGTGCTTAGGACAATGGAGTCTAGGGTGAAAGGAAAGAAAGACATTTAAGGAAAGATGTTGAGCTGAGTTGAGGTGGCTGTGTGGGGAGATGTACTGAGACCAGCTCTGTGCTGAGAAACGTTGTGAATTTGAAGCAGCCATTCAGTTTCAGGCCAGAGAAGTTTTTGTTTTCAGAAAGCAATGTGTTCCTGAACTTCCTTCGGTTCCACAGCAGAGTGGAAGAGAATGAGAAGTCGTGTGGTATACTTTACTAAAGTAGCAGCAGTTTTGCCTTGGGTAGTACTACTGGATTTTTATGGTTAAAAATCTTTAAAGGAGCAGTTGCCAAGTAGTGTACTTCTGTGTTCTGATCAAGTGGGTTTTTTGGGGGAAAATTTTAACTGCGCAATTTTAATCTTGTGTGCTTAAATTTTTTTTCTTCTTGTTAGTAAACCTTTTAATTTTAAATTCCTAAAAGTGTTACTGGGATTCTATGCTTCTGGGGTCAGTCTTTCTCCTCTCATTTTCAAAATACAGAAAAAAAGACATGGTCAGTAAGACAAGTTTCCCTCTGGGATTTGGTTTGTTCAGCAAATAATATCGACTGTGGTTGTAACAGGAGGCACTGGTCATAATGTTCAAATCCGCCTTAGATATGGAGGTGATGCACTGGAGAATTGCAAATGTTACACCCTTGTTCAAAAAAGGTGTAAATTCAGCAATTACAGGTCAGTCAGTTTAACCTTAGAGATAGGACAAATAATCTGGGATAAAATTCACATGGACAAGTGTGGATTAATTAAGGAAAGCCAGCATGGATTTGTGAAAGGCCAATTGTGTTTAACTAACTAGAGTTATTTGACAACCTAACAGAGAAGGTTGATGAAGATAATGCAGTTGATATGATGCATGTGGACTTCCAAAAGGCATTTATAAAGTGTCACCGAATAAGCTTGCTAGGAACGTTGAAGCCCATGGAATAAAAGGGACAGTGGCAGCATAGATATGATGTTGAGTGACAGGAAACAGAGAATAGGCGTGAATGGTTGTTTTTTAGTCTGGAGGAAGATTTATACTAGGGTTCCCCAGGGGTCAGTGCTAGAACCACTGCTCTTCCTGATTGTATTAATGACTTAGAGTTGGATCTACATGGCACAATTGCAAATTTTGCAGATGACACAAAGCAAGGAATTTATGGTGACCTTTATAAAACACTGGTTTGGTCTCAACTTGTCTATTGTGTCCAATTTCTGGACTCTACACTTTAGGAAGGATGTGAATGCTTTAATGAGGGTGCAGAAGTGATTTACAAAAATGGTTCCAGGGATGAAGGACTTCAGTTACATGGATAGATTAGAGAAGCCAGGGGCTGTTCTCCTTAGAGAAGAGGAGGTTGAGATGAGATTTGATAGAGGTGTTTAAAATCATGAGGGGTCTGGACAGAATAGATAGCGAGAAACTGTTTCCTTCGGTGGAGTGGTCGAGAACTAGAGGTTACAGATTTAAGGTGGTTGGCAGAAAAAGTAACGACACAAGGAAACAGAGATGAGAAGTTTTTTCTCTCAGAGGGTTGTGCAACTTTGGAACTCTCTGCCTCAGAAGGTGGTGGAGGCGGGGTCACAATATTTTTAAGGCAGAGGTAGATAGATTCTTGTTAAGCAGTGGAATCAAAGATTATCGGGGGTAGATGGGAATGTGGGATTTGAAGCACAAACAGATCAGCCATGATCTTATTGAATAGCAGAGCAGGCTCGAGGGGCTGAATGGCCTACTTCTGCTCCTATTTCGTAGGTTTGTATATTTTACACAGCAAGTGGTTAGGATCTAGAATCAGAAATTGATAGATTTCTGGATACCAATGATACCAAGGGATATGTGGATAGTGTGGAAAATGCGTAGAAGTAGATGATCAGCCATGATCTGTTTAATGGCAGAGCAGGCTCGATGGGCTGAATGGCCTACTCCTGCTCCTAGCTCCCATGTTCCTATGCACTGCCTGAGATTGCAGTGGATTGTGCCTTACAATTGTGACCTTAAAAAGGGAATTGGATAAGCAAATTAAAAAAAAATTCAGTGAAAAAGGACTAGCTGAATTGCTCTTCCAGAGAACCAGCATGGGCCCGATGGGCTGAATGCCCTCCTGAGCTATAACCGTTCTATGAGGAAATATCGGATAGGTTGGGTTTGTTTTTTTTGGAACATAGAAGGCCAAGGGAAGATTTCATTGAGGAATATTAAGTTCTGAGGAGCCAAGACAGAGTGGATAGGAAGGATTTCCTCTACACTATCCACTGATAGTGGATAGTGTAGAGGATAGCCATAATCTCCAAAACGATATAGATGGGATGGTGGAGTGGGTGGTAAAGTGGCAGATGGATTTTAACATAGAGGAGTGTGAGGTCATACATTTAGGGAGGTCAAACAGTTACAGGGATTACAAAATAAATGGGAATATACTAAGAGGGGTAGATGAAGTGAGAGATCTTGGCGTACAAGTACACAGGTCCCTGAAGGCAGCAGTTCAAGTAGACAAGGTTGTAAAGAAGGCATATGGAATGCTCTCCTTCATTGGCAGAGGTATAGAATATAAAAGTAAGGATATAATGTTGGAATTGTATAAAACACTGGTGAGGCCACAACTGGAGCATTGTGTGCAGTTCTGGTCACCACATTACAGGAAGGATGTAATAGATCTGGAGAGAGTGCAGAGGTGGTTTACAAGAATGTTGCCAGGGTTAGAAAAGTGTAGCTACAAGGAGAGATTGGATAGACTGGGGTTATTTTCCTTAGAACAAAGAAGGCTGAGAGGTGATTTGATTGAGGTATATAAAATTATGAGGGGAATAGATAGAGTGGACAGGATAAAATTGTTTCCCTTGGTGGAGAATTCTAGAACCAGGGGACATAGATTCAAGATAAGTGGCAGAAGGTGTAGGGGGGACATGAGGAAGAACGTTTTTACACAGAGGGTAGTGGGTGTCTGGAATTCGCTGCCCAAGTTGGTGGTAGAGGCAGAAACTTTAAACTCTTTTAAAAAGTACCTGGATCTGCACCTAAAGTGCTGTAAGCTGCAGGGCTATGGGCCGGGTGCAGGAAGGTGGGATTAGAAAGGGCGCCTGGGTGTCCTTGGGCTGGCATGGACAAGATGGGCCAAATGGCCACCTTCTGTGCTGTAACTTTTCTATGGTTCTATGATTTACTTCTCCTAGTGGAGAGGACAATAACCAGGGGCATAGATTCAAAGTAATTGACAGAGGGTTAGAAGGGAGTTGAGAGCATTTTCACCCAGAGACTGGTGGGGTCAGGACTCACTGCCTGAAATTGTGGTACAGGCTGAAACCCTCATCACATTTAAGAAGTATTTGGAAATGCACTTGGACTACAGTAACCTATAGGATCAAGAGCTGGAAAGTGGGTTTAGGCTGGATAACTCTTTTTCAGCTGACACAAACATGACGGGCCAAATGGCCTCCTTCTGTGCCTTAGTGTTTCCATGTTTCTATGGACAATGCTGGCCTAGGAGGGGTGGATCAGGACCTCAGGCACAGACTGACCAAAGGTGTTCATACAGAGCTGGAACATAGGGACAGTGATGAGGATGTAGCAACAATCAGCCTGGTTTCAGTTAAGAAAAAGGTATGTTGCAAAACTAGGGTAAAATGCAGCAAGACCTGGGCTAAGACAACGAGTGAATTTACTAAGTACGAGAGTGAAAAAGGGGGAGGGTCTGTTTATATCTTACATTGGGAAAATATTTGCTAGAGTTGCTCATGGTTATTTTAGTTCTGTATTTTTTTTAAACCTGAGTATTAATGTAAACTCACACATTTCATATCTCGACATATGAATAACCTTGAATCATAGTTCCCTCTACAAGGGGAACCATTTAACCTTCTCTCTCTTTTTCACCTGGTTTTATTTTTTATGTCCCTTTATATATTCTTTCCAATGTGCTGAATTCCTATGTCATAGAATTTCCAATAGGAATGTACCTAATGTCATTCACCTGCCTTCTCCCCTGCAAATTCTTCCTTTTCAGATAACAATCCAACTTCCTCTTGAATGCACAGGAGTCCATTTGGCCCACTGTCTATACTAGCTCTTTGAATGAGCTAGCCAAAGAGCCCCACTTCTGTGCCCCTCTCCCATAGACCTGCAATATCATTCTCTCTCAGTAATTATCCAATTCTCTTTTGAAAATTACTGCTAAATCTGCTTCCGCCCCCAATTCAAACCCATGCATTCCAGATCATCAGAACTCTCAGCTTAAAAAAAATTCTCACCTTTCCTCTGGTTTCTTTGGAGAAATTGGGACTGTTTTTCTTGGAGAGGAGAGGTTGAGAGGAGACTTGATGGAGGGTATTGGAAATCATGAGGGATCTAGAGAGAGTAAATAGGGAAAAACTGTTCCCACTCGTAAAAGGATCGAGAATGAGAGGGCACAGATTTAAGGTAATTGGGAAAAGAAGCGATGGAGACATGAGGAGAAACATTTTCACACAGCGAGTGGTTAGGATCTGGTGGAGGCAGATTGAATCGAGGCATTCAAGAGGAAGTTGGATTGTTATCTGAAAAGGAAGAATTTGCAGGGGAGAAGGCAGGTGAATGACACTAGGTGAATTCCTTATTCAGAGATCCTGTGCAGACACAATGGGCTGAATGGCCTCCTTCTGTGCTGTAACAATTCTGTGAATTACCTTAAATCTGTGTCCTGTGGTTACTGACCCTCCTGCCAGTGGAAACAGTTTCTCTGTTTTTACTGCATCAAAATTGTGGATAATTTTTAACGTCTCTATGAAATCTCCTCTGAATAATATTGAATGTTATAAGGTCTGTAGAAATAACAATGCTCACGGTTTAGCACACCAATGGTTTGAGCAGGGACATGGCATTTTTACTGCTCATTTGAAATCGTTCACTCTTGTCCTTGTTGGGAATATCCCTACTACTTGAAAATATCAAACGCTGATGCCACACCCATTCCCAAAACATTCCGGCCCTGCTTGCAGCTTGACAGAAACAACATCAAACAACAGGAGAGCGGAATATGATTTACTCCTTACACTGAATACATTGCCGAGACCAACCATTCCCATGATGCCCTGAAAGCAATTTTCACATGGTTTCATCCTTTCACATTTCTTCTTTTCCGTCATTTCTGTATTGATTATATCGTAAATATGATGAATTATTATGCTATTATCTTTGAATCATTTACAGATCTGAATTTTCAAAGCTATGGTCTCATCCCAGGTTCTGCATCTTTTCCCATTCAAATGATTATCATCCCAAATTTTCCTTCTGTTTAATTTCACACCACTCACACAAACATTTAATAACATTCCACACCAATGTACTAAACTATCTCCTGCATTTAACAGCCAAACACAGAGGGCAGAGTCTGGATTCCTGCACTGTCCCCATCAAACACTCCCAGGACAGGTACAGCACGGGGTTAGATACAGAGTAAAGCTCCCTCTACACCGTCCCCATCAAACACTCCCAGGACAGGTACAGCACGGGGTTAGATACAGAGTAAAGCTCCCTCTACACTGTCCCCATCAAACACTCCCAGGACAGGTACAGCACGGGGTTAGATACAGAATAAAGCTGTCTCTACACTGTCCCCATCAAACACTCCCAGGACAGGTACAGCACGGGGTTAGATACAGAGTAAAGCTCCCTCTACACTGTCCCCATCAAACACTCCCAGGACAGGTACAGCACGGGGTTAGATACAGAGTAAAGCTCCCTCTACACTGTCCCCATCAAACACTCCCAGGACAGGTACAGCACGGGGTTAGATACAGAGTAAAGCTCCCTCTACACCGTCCCCATCAAACACTCCCAGGACAGGTACAGCACGGGGTTAGATACAGAGTAAAGCTCCCTCTACACTGTCCCCATCAAACACTCCTAGGACAGGTACAGCACGGGGTTAGATACAGGGTAAAGCTCCCTCTACACTGTCTGCATCAAACACTCCCAGGACAGGTACAGCACGGGGTTAGATACAGAATAAAGCTCTCTCTACACTGTCCCCATCAAACACTCCCAGGACAGGTACAGCACGGGGTTAGATACAGAGTAAAGCTCCCGCTACACAATCCCCATCAAACACTCCCTGGACAGGTACAGCACGGGGTTAGATACAGAGTAAAGCTCCCTCTACACCGCCCCCATCAAACACTCCCAGGACAGATACAGCACGGGGTTAGATACACAGTAAAGCTCCCTCTACACTGTTCCCATCAAACACTCCCTGGACAGGTACAGCACGGGGTTAGATACAGTGTAAAGCTCCCTCTACACTCTCCCCATCAAACACTCCCAGGACAGATATGGCACAGGGTTATATACAGAAGATGCTGCAAATATGAAACAAAAACAAAATAAATCTTGAAATTATTGCCTTTCAGAACCTCAAGATATCGCAAAGCCTTTCAGAGCCAATCAATTACCTTTGAAGTATCACTGCTTTGTGAGGTAGGGAAACACAGCATTCACTTTGCGTACTGCAAGTAATCTCAAACAGGAATGAGATAAATTAGCAGCTGATTTGTTTTAGTGACGTGGGGCACAAACCCCGGCCAGGACACTCCGGCAAACTGCACTCCTCCACTTTCAGTAATGCTGTGGGGTATCTTATGTCCATCTGCGAGGGCTGATTGGATATCGGTGGAATATCTTGGATGATACGAGTCTCTGAGCGGGGTGTTACAATGAGGCAGTCTCATTATTACAAAGCATAGCAACACCCTCTGCTGGCAAGAACAGGCTGTGGAGTGGCTTAAAACAGGGTTAACAGGACCTTCAGCCACAGTGAACAGTGTTGAACTGGAGTGAACATGGGATTACAGCCCAGTGAACAGCTCCGCACTGCTATATTAAAACTGAAAACCTCTAGGTCCTGCCACAATTGGAGAACTTTCCTGTTAAAGAACATACTGTCTCAGTAGCAGAACGATATTCCACTTGGCACTGGGGGCGTCTCAGTTGATCATTACAGCTGAGGCCCTGGGCAATAGCCAGGAATGAAAACAGAAAATGTTGGAAATACTCAGCAGGTCAGGCAGCACCTGTTGTAAAAAAAACAGAGATAACATTCCAAGCTGATGACCTTTCATCGGAACGGTAATAGCCAGGAGCGTGAAGTGAATTTTTGCTCCTTAACTTTGAGGGAAAGCTGAAGGTATTTCACCCCATTGCTAACCTAATAAGGTCAACTAGCTTAGTAAAGAGCAGGGCTGGAGGTGAGGTCTTGTTACAATGTCTGGCCTGCAGGAGCAACGATAGTCTATAAACACGCAGTAAGATAACTCATAAAAGTATGGAATGTAAACTTTAACAACAGTGAAACATATCCAGTTGAAATTAGCTGATCCATACATAAATATAAGCTCTATCTTTTAAATGAGACTTTAAACTGAAACTCAGTCCGTCCCCTCAGGTGGAAGTAAAAAATATCCCACGGCGACTATTTCAGAGAAGACCAGGGGAATTCTTCCTGGTGTTCTGGCCAATACTTATCCCAAAATCAACACTACTAAAACAGATTATCTGGTTATTATCCCATTACAGTTTATGGGATCTTGCTGTGTATCAGTCGACTGCCACATTTCCCTACATTACAACAGTGACTACACTTCAAAAGTACTTCAGGTTGTGAAGTGTTTGAGATGTCTTGATAGGGCGCATGGTATCACATAACGGGACGCCCTTTAACCCTCACCCCACATCCTGTTAACACTTCCTTCACCCCCACCAGGGTCACAAGAAGCAACCAGGTGCATTCCACCAGTGCACAAAATCTATCTGCAGCATCAAGTAGCAGGACAAAGCCCCTAACACCAAAGTGCTAACAAGGTGCTGCATACCTGGAATCAAGAGCTTCCTCAGCAGAGCTCAGCTTCACTGGGTCAGCCATGCAGTTTGCACAGAGAATTCCTGCAGGCCAAAGGCAGAATTTGGCTGTCAGCTGAGCTTGGAGACCCGCACCATAGGAAACCCCAAATTCAAATACAAACCCATTCAAAAGTCAATCTCCGAGCCTGTAAGGTGGACCCCACTACCCGGGAAAAAAAACAATCCAATCCAACTGGAGATGACGGAGTCATCGAGCAACCTCAACATTTCAGGAGAACAGAGTCAGGTGCCTATAGGACAAGTGAGCACACGGCAAAGCCAGGGCCTTCACCCTGCCCTCCAACAGTGACTGCATAAGGAATATTTATAATCCGATCTGCAAAATCAGGATTTAGTTTAAAATTATGTATGAGACAACACCCAACATAGATGGTGACCAATTGGTTTCCTTGATGAACACTCATGGGAGAGTCATCAATCATCATCAACCCTTTGTTCGGTCTGTTTTAATCCAGTTCACTGTTTTTAACCCCCGGTTAACTCTGTTTCAACACCCCCTGGTTAACTTTGTTTTAACC
>NW_027599875.1:0-20789 GCF_964194155.1 Cetorhinus maximus | reverse complement strand
CTGCTCTCTCTCTGTCACTTCAGCTTTCATTGATATAACTCTTTGTCCCTTTAATTGTCCCCCTGATCTCCTTCTCAGTCCCTTTAACTGTCCCTGATCTGACTCTCTGTCCCTATAACTGTCCCTGATCACAATTTCTGTCCCATTAACCTCCCCGTGATCTCACCCTCTGTCCCTTTAACGTCCCCGTGATCTCACCCTCTGTCCATTTAACCTCCCCGTGATCCCACTCTCTGTCCCTTTAACGTCCCCGTGATCTCACCCTCTGTCCCTTTAACCTCCCCGTGATCTCACTCTCTGTCCCTTTAACCTCCCCATGATCTCACGGTCTGTCCCTTTAACGTCCCCTTGATCTCACTCTCTGTCCCTTTAACCTCCCCGTGATCTCAGTCTCTGTCCCTTTAACCTCCCCGTGATCTCACTCTCCGTACCTTTATTCTCCCTGGGATCTCACTCTTTGTCCCTTTAACCTCCCCGTAATCTCACTTTCTGTCCCTTTAAGGTCCACGTGATCTCGCAGTCTGTTCCTTTAACCTCCTCCTGATCTCACTCTCTGTCCCTTTAACCTCCCGTAATCTCTATCTGTCCCTTTAGCCATCCCGTGATCTCACTCTCTGTCCCTTTAAACTCCACGTAATCTCACTGTCTATGCCTTTAACCTCCCCGTAATCTCACTCTCTATCCCTTTAACATCCCCATGATCTCACTCTGTCCCTTTAATCTTCCCGTGATCTCAATCTCTGTCGCTTTAACCTGCCCGTGATCTCATTCTCTGTCCCATTAACCTCCCCGTGATCTCAATCTCTCCCTTTAACCTTCCCTGATCTCATTATCTGTTCCTTTAACTGTCCCCCTGATCTCAATTTCTGTCCCTTTAACAGTTCCCTTGATACGACACTCAGTCCTTTTAACCTCCCCATTATCTCACAGTCTGTCCCTTTAACATTCCCGTGATCTCACCCTCTGGCCATTTTGCCTCCCCGTTATCACACTCTCTGTCCCTTTCACCTCCCCATGATCTCACAGTCTGTCCCTTTAACATTCCCGTGATCTCACCCTGTCCATTTAACCTCCCCATGATCTCACTTTCTGTCCTATTAACCTCACCGTGATCTCACTCTCTGTCCCTTTAACCTCCCCATGATCTCACTCTCTGTCCCTTTAACCTCCCCGTGATCTCACTCTCTGTCCCTTTAACCTCCCCGTGATCTAACTCTCTGTCCCTTTAACATCCCCGTGATCTCAATCTCTGTCCATTGCACCTCCCATTGATCACACACTCTGCCCATTTAACCTCCCCGTCATCTAACTCTTTCTCCCGTTAACCTTCCAGTGATGTCACTCTCTGTCCCTTTAACCTCCCCGTGATCTCACTCTCTGTCCCTTTAACCTCCCCGTGATCTCACTCTCTGTCCCTTTAACTTCCCTGTGATCTCATGCTCTGTCCCTTTTACCTCCCCGTGATCTCATTCTCTGTCCCTTTCACCTCCACGTGATCTCACTCTCTGTCCCTTTATCCTCCCCGTGATCTCACTCTCTGTTACTTTAACCTCCCCGTGATTTCCCTCTCTGTCCCTTTAATCTCCCTCTGATATCATTCTCTGTCACTTTAAACACCCGGTGATCTCACTCTCTGTCCTGTTAACCTCCCCCTGATCTCACTCTCCGTCCCTTTAACCTCTCTGTGATCTCAGTCTCTGTCCCTTTAACCTCCCCGTAATCTCACTCTCTGTCCCTTTAACGTCCACGTGATCTCGCACTCTGATCCTTTAACATCCTCGTGATCTCACACTCGGTGCATTTAACATCCCCGTCATCTAACTCTCTGTCACTTTAACCTCCCCGTGCGCTCACTCTCTGTCCCGTTAACCTTCCCGTTATCTCACTCTCTTTCCCTTTAAACGTCCCCTGATCTCACACTCTGTCCCTTTAACCACCCCATGATCTCAATCTCTGTCGCTGTGACCACCCCATGATGTCAGTCTCATTCACTTTAAACTCTACGTGATCTCACTCTCTCTCCCTTTAACCTGCCCGTGATCCCACTCATTGTCCATTTAAACTCCTTGTGATCTCAATCTCTGTCCCTTTAACCTCCCCAAGATCTCACTCTCTGTCCCTTTAACCTCCCCGTGATCTAACTCTCTGTCCCTTTAACCTCGTCCGTGATCTCACTCTCTATCCCTTTAACATCCCCGTGATATCACTCTCTGTCCCTTTAACCTCCCCGTGGTCTCACTCTCTGTCCCTTTAACCTCCCCGTGATCTCACTCACTGTCCCTTTAACCTCCCCGTGAAATCACTCTCTGTTCCTTTAACCTCCCCGTGATCTCAATCTCTCTCCCTTTAACCTCCCCGTGATCTCACTCTCTCTCCCTTTAACATTCCCGTGATCTCACTCTGTCCCTTTAACCTTCCCTGATCTCAATTTCTGTCCCTTTAACTGGCCACCGATCTCACTCTCTGTCCCTATAATAGTCCCTGCTCTCTCTCTGTCCCTTCAGCTGTCCCTGATATCACTCTTTGTCCAATTAACTGTCCCCCTGATCTCCCTCTCAGTCCCATTAACTGTCCCTGATCTGACTCTCTATCCCTATAACTGTCCCTAATCTCAATCTCTGTCCCATTAACATCCCAGTGATCTCACCCTCTGTCCCTTTAACCTCCCGTGATCTCACTCTCTGTCCCTTTAACTTCCCCGTGATCTCACTCTCAGTCCCTTTAACCTCCCCATGATCTCACAGTCTGTCCCTTTAACATTCCCCTGATCTCACCCTCGGTCCATTTAACCTCCCCGTGATCTCACTCTCTGTCCATTTAACCTCCCCGTGATCTCACTCTCTGTTCCTTTAACCTCCCCGTGATCTCACTCTCTGTCCCTTTGAGCACCCCGTGATCGCAATCACTGTCCCGTTAACCTCCCCGTGATCTCAATCTCAGGCCCTTTCACTTCCGGTTGATCTCACACTCTGTCAATTTAACATCCCCGTCATCTAACTCTCTGTCCCTTTAACCTCCACGTGATCTCACTCTCTGTCCCTTTAACCTCCCCGTGATCTCAATTTCTGCCCCTTTAACCTCCCTGTGATCTCACTCTCTGACCCTTTAACCTTCCCGTGATCTCACTCTGTCTCTTTAACCTCCCCTCATCTCATTCTCTGTTCTTTTAATTGACCCCCTGATCTCAATCTCTGTCCCTTTAACTGTTCCCTTGATACCACTCTCAGTCCCTTTAACTGGCCCCCGATTTCACTCTCTGTCCCTATAATAGTCCCTGCTCTCTCTCTGTCACTTCAGCTTTCATTGATATAACTCTTTGTCCCTTTAATTGTCCCCCTGATCTCCTTCTCAGTCCCTTTAACTGTCCCTGATCTGACTCTCTGTCCCTATAACTGTCCCTGATCACAATTTCTGTCCCATTAACCTCCCCGTGATCTCACCCTCTGTCCCTTTAACGTCCCCGTGATCTCACCCTCTGTCCATTTAACCTCCCCGTGATCCCACTCTCTGTCCCTTTAACGTCCCCGTGATCTCACCCTCTGTCCCTTTAACCTCCCCGTGATCTCACTCTCTGTCCCTTTAACCTCCCCATGATCTCACGGTCTGTCCCTTTAACGTCCCCTTGATCTCACTCTCTGTCCCTTTAACCTCCCCGTGATCTCAGTCTCTGTCCCTTTAACCTCCCCGTGATCTCACTCTCCGTACCTTTATTCTCCCTGGGATCTCACTCTTTGTCCCTTTAACCTCCCCGTAATCTCACTTTCTGTCCCTTTAAGGTCCACGTGATCTCGCAGTCTGTTCCTTTAACCTCCTCCTGATCTCACTCTCTGTCCCTTTAACCTCCCGTAATCTCTATCTGTCCCTTTAGCCATCCCGTGATCTCACTCTCTGTCCCTTTAAACTCCACGTAATCTCACTGTCTATGCCTTTAACCTCCCCGTAATCTCACTCTCTATCCCTTTAACATCCCCATGATCTCACTCTGTCCCTTTAATCTTCCCGTGATCTCAATCTCTGTCGCTTTAACCTGCCCGTGATCTCATTCTCTGTCCCATTAACCTCCCCGTGATCTCAATCTCTCCCTTTAACCTTCCCTGATCTCATTATCTGTTCCTTTAACTGTCCCCCTGATCTCAATTTCTGTCCCTTTAACAGTTCCCTTGATACGACACTCAGTCCTTTTAACCTCCCCATTATCTCACAGTCTGTCCCTTTAACATTCCCGTGATCTCACCCTCTGGCCATTTTGCCTCCCCGTTATCACACTCTCTGTCCCTTTCACCTCCCCATGATCTCACAGTCTGTCCCTTTAACATTCCCGTGATCTCACCCTGTCCATTTAACCTCCCCATGATCTCACTTTCTGTCCTATTAACCTCACCGTGATCTCACTCTCTGTCCCTTTAACCTCCCCATGATCTCACTCTCTGTCCCTTTAACCTCCCCGTGATCTCACTCTCTGTCCCTTTAACCTCCCCGTGATCTAACTCTCTGTCCCTTTAACATCCCCGTGATCTCAATCTCTGTCCATTGCACCTCCCATTGATCACACACTCTGCCCATTTAACCTCCCCGTCATCTAACTCTTTCTCCCGTTAACCTTCCAGTGATGTCACTCTCTGTCCCTTTAACCTCCCCGTGATCTCACTCTCTGTCCCTTTAACCTCCCCGTGATCTCACTCTCTGTCCCTTTAACTTCCCTGTGATCTCATGCTCTGTCCCTTTTACCTCCCCGTGATCTCATTCTCTGTCCCTTTCACCTCCACGTGATCTCACTCTCTGTCCCTTTATCCTCCCCGTGATCTCACTCTCTGTTACTTTAACCTCCCCGTGATTTCCCTCTCTGTCCCTTTAATCTCCCTCTGATATCATTCTCTGTCACTTTAAACACCCGGTGATCTCACTCTCTGTCCTGTTAACCTCCCCCTGATCTCACTCTCCGTCCCTTTAACCTCTCTGTGATCTCAGTCTCTGTCCCTTTAACCTCCCCGTAATCTCACTCTCTGTCCCTTTAACGTCCACGTGATCTCGCACTCTGATCCTTTAACATCCTCGTGATCTCACACTCGGTGCATTTAACATCCCCGTCATCTAACTCTCTGTCACTTTAACCTCCCCGTGCGCTCACTCTCTGTCCCGTTAACCTTCCCGTTATCTCACTCTCTTTCCCTTTAAACGTCCCCTGATCTCACACTCTGTCCCTTTAACCACCCCATGATCTCAATCTCTGTCGCTGTGACCACCCCATGATGTCAGTCTCATTCACTTTAAACTCTACGTGATCTCACTCTCTCTCCCTTTAACCTGCCCGTGATCCCACTCATTGTCCATTTAAACTCCTTGTGATCTCAATCTCTGTCCCTTTAACCTCCCCAAGATCTCACTCTCTGTCCCTTTAACCTCCCCGTGATCTAACTCTCTGTCCCTTTAACCTCGTCCGTGATCTCACTCTCTATCCCTTTAACATCCCCGTGATATCACTCTCTGTCCCTTTAACCTCCCCGTGGTCTCACTCTCTGTCCCTTTAACCTCCCCGTGATCTCACTCACTGTCCCTTTAACCTCCCCGTGAAATCACTCTCTGTTCCTTTAACCTCCCCGTGATCTCAATCTCTCTCCCTTTAACCTCCCCGTGATCTCACTCTCTCTCCCTTTAACATTCCCGTGATCTCACTCTGTCCCTTTAACCTTCCCTGATCTCAATTTCTGTCCCTTTAACTGGCCACCGATCTCACTCTCTGTCCCTATAATAGTCCCTGCTCTCTCTCTGTCCCTTCAGCTGTCCCTGATATCACTCTTTGTCCAATTAACTGTCCCCCTGATCTCCCTCTCAGTCCCATTAACTGTCCCTGATCTGACTCTCTATCCCTATAACTGTCCCTAATCTCACTCTCTGTCCCTTTAACTTCCCCGTGATCTCACTCTCAGTCCCTTTAACCTCCCCATGATCTCACAGTCTGTCCCTTTAACATTCCCCTGATCTCACCCTCGGTCCATTTAACCTCCCCGTGATCTCACTCTCTGTCCATTTAACCTCCCCGTGATCTCACTCTCTGTTCCTTTAACCTCCCCGTGATCTCACTCTCTGTCCCTTTTAGCACCCCGTGATCGCAATCACTGTCCCGTTAACCTCCCCGTGATCTCAATCTCAGGCCCTTTCACTTCCGGTTGATCTCACACTCTGTCAATTTAACATCCCCGTCATCTAACTCTCTGTCCCTTTAACCTCCACGTGATCTCACTCTCTGTCCCTTTAACCTCCCCGTGATCTCAATTTCTGCCCCTTTAACCTCCCTGTGATCTCACTCTCTGACCCTTTAACCTTCCCGTGATCTCACTCTGTCTCTTTAACCTCCCCTCATCTCATTCTCTGTTCTTTTAATTGACCCCCTGATCTCAATCTCTGTCCCTTTAACTGTTCCCTTGATACCACTCTCAGTCCCTTTAACTGGCCCCCGATTTCACTCTCTGTCCCTATAATAGTCCCTGCTCTCTCTCTGTCACTTCAGCTTTCATTGATATAACTCTTTGTCCCTTTAATTGTCCCCCTGATCTCCTTCTCAGTCCCTTTAACTGTCCCTGATCTGACTCTCTGTCCCTATAACTGTCCCTGATCACAATTTCTGTCCCATTAACCTCCCCGTGATCTCACCCTCTGTCCCTTTAACGTCCCCGTGATCTCACCCTCTGTCCATTTAACCTCCCCGTGATCCCACTCTCTGTCCCTTTAACGTCCCCGTGATCTCACCCTCTGTCCCTTTAACCTCCCCGTGATCTCACTCTCTGTCCCTTTAACCTCCCCATGATCTCACGGTCTGTCCCTTTAACGTCCCCTTGATCTCACTCTCTGTCCCTTTAACCTCCCCGTGATCTCAGTCTCTGTCCCTTTAACCTCCCCGTGATCTCACTCTCCGTACCTTTATTCTCCCTGGGATCTCACTCTTTGTCCCTTTAACCTCCCCGTAATCTCACTTTCTGTCCCTTTAAGGTCCACGTGATCTCGCAGTCTGTTCCTTTAACCTCCTCCTGATCTCACTCTCTGTCCCTTTAACCTCCCGTAATCTCTATCTGTCCCTTTAGCCATCCCGTGATCTCACTCTCTGTCCCTTTAAACTCCACGTAATCTCACTGTCTATGCCTTTAACCTCCCCGTAATCTCACTCTCTATCCCTTTAACATCCCCATGATCTCACTCTGTCCCTTTAATCTTCCCGTGATCTCAATCTCTGTCGCTTTAACCTGCCCGTGATCTCATTCTCTGTCCCATTAACCTCCCCGTGATCTCAATCTCTCCCTTTAACCTTCCCTGATCTCATTATCTGTTCCTTTAACTGTCCCCCTGATCTCAATTTCTGTCCCTTTAACAGTTCCCTTGATACGACACTCAGTCCTTTTAACCTCCCCATTATCTCACAGTCTGTCCCTTTAACATTCCCGTGATCTCACCCTCTGGCCATTTTGCCTCCCCGTTATCACACTCTCTGTCCCTTTCACCTCCCCATGATCTCACAGTCTGTCCCTTTAACATTCCCGTGATCTCACCCTGTCCATTTAACCTCCCCATGATCTCACTTTCTGTCCTATTAACCTCACCGTGATCTCACTCTCTGTCCCTTTAACCTCCCCATGATCTCACTCTCTGTCCCTTTAACCTCCCCGTGATCTCACTCTCTGTCCCTTTAACCTCCCCGTGATCTAACTCTCTGTCCCTTTAACATCCCCGTGATCTCAATCTCTGTCCATTGCACCTCCCATTGATCACACACTCTGCCCATTTAACCTCCCCGTCATCTAACTCTTTCTCCCGTTAACCTTCCAGTGATGTCACTCTCTGTCCCTTTAACCTCCCCGTGATCTCACTCTCTGTCCCTTTAACCTCCCCGTGATCTCACTCTCTGTCCCTTTAACTTCCCTGTGATCTCATGCTCTGTCCCTTTTACCTCCCCGTGATCTCATTCTCTGTCCCTTTCACCTCCACGTGATCTCACTCTCTGTCCCTTTATCCTCCCCGTGATCTCACTCTCTGTTACTTTAACCTCCCCGTGATTTCCCTCTCTGTCCCTTTAATCTCCCTCTGATATCATTCTCTGTCACTTTAAACACCCGGTGATCTCACTCTCTGTCCTGTTAACCTCCCCCTGATCTCACTCTCCGTCCCTTTAACCTCTCTGTGATCTCAGTCTCTGTCCCTTTAACCTCCCCGTAATCTCACTCTCTGTCCCTTTAACGTCCACGTGATCTCGCACTCTGATCCTTTAACATCCTCGTGATCTCACACTCGGTGCATTTAACATCCCCGTCATCTAACTCTCTGTCACTTTAACCTCCCCGTGCGCTCACTCTCTGTCCCGTTAACCTTCCCGTTATCTCACTCTCTTTCCCTTTAAACGTCCCCTGATCTCACACTCTGTCCCTTTAACCACCCCATGATCTCAATCTCTGTCGCTGTGACCACCCCATGATGTCAGTCTCATTCACTTTAAACTCTACGTGATCTCACTCTCTCTCCCTTTAACCTGCCCGTGATCCCACTCATTGTCCATTTAAACTCCTTGTGATCTCAATCTCTGTCCCTTTAACCTCCCCAAGATCTCACTCTCTGTCCCTTTAACCTCCCCGTGATATCACTCTCTGTCCCTTTAACCTCCCCGTGGTCTCACTCTCTGTCCCTTTAACCTCCCCGTGATCTCACTCACTGTCCCTTTAACCTCCCCGTGAAATCACTCTCTGTTCCTTTAACCTCCCCGTGATCTCAATCTCTCTCCCTTTAACCTCCCCGTGATCTCACTCTCTCTCCCTTTAACATTCCCGTGATCTCACTCTGTCCCTTTACCCTCCCTGATCTCAATTTCTGTCCCTTTAACTGGCCACCGATCTCACTCTCTGTCCCTATAATAGTCCCTGCTCTCTCTCTGTCCCTTCAGCTGTCCCTGATATCACTCTTTGTCCAATTAACTGTCCCCCTGATCTCCCTCTCAGTCCCATTAACTGTCCCTGATCTGACTCTCTATCCCTATAACTGTCCCTAATCTCAATCTCTGTCCCATTAACATCCCAGTGATCTCACCCTCTGTCCCTTTAACCTCCCGTGATCTCACTCTCTGTCCCTTTAACTTCCCCGTGATCTCACTCTCAGTCCCTTTAACCTCCCCATGATCTCACAGTCTGTCCCTTTAACATTCCCCTGATCTCACCCTCGGTCCATTTAACCTCCCCGTGATCTCACTCTCTGTCCATTTAACCTCCCCGTGATCTCACTCTCTGTTCCTTTAACCTCCCCGTGATCTCACTCTCTGTCCCTTTTAGCACCCCGTGATCGCAATCACTGTCCCGTTAACCTCCCCGTGATCTCAATCTCAGGCCCTTTCACTTCCGGTTGATCTCACACTCTGTCAATTTAACATCCCCGTCATCTAACTCTCTGTCCCTTTAACCTCCACGTGATCTCACTCTCTGTCCCTTTAACCTCCCCGTGATCTCAATTTCTGCCCCTTTAACCTCCCTGTGATCTCACTCTCTGACCCTTTAACCTTCCCGTGATCTCACTCTGTCTCTTTAACCTCCCCTCATCTCATTCTCTGTTCTTTTAATTGACCCCCTGATCTCAATCTCTGTCCCTTTAACTGTTCCCTTGATACCACTCTCAGTCCCTTTAACTGGCCCCCGATTTCACTCTCTGTCCCTATAATAGTCCCTGCTCTCTCTCTGTCACTTCAGCTTTCATTGATATAACTCTTTGTCCCTTTAATTGTCCCCCTGATCTCCTTCTCAGTCCCTTTAACTGTCCCTGATCTGACTCTCTGTCCCTATAACTGTCCCTGATCACAATTTCTGTCCCATTAACCTCCCCGTGATCTCACCCTCTGTCCCTTTAACGTCCCCGTGATCTCACCCTCTGTCCATTTAACCTCCCCGTGATCCCACTCTCTGTCCCTTTAACGTCCCCGTGATCTCACCCTCTGTCCATTTAACCTCCCCGTGATCTCACTCTCCGTACCTTTAAACTCCCCGTGATCTCACTCTCTGCCCATTTAACCTCCCCGTCATCTCAATCTCTGTCCCTTTAACCACTCCGTGATCTCACTCTCTGTCCCTTTAACCTCCCCGTGATCTCACTCTCAGTCACTTTAACCTCCCTGATCTAGCTTTCTATCCCTTTAACCTCCACGTGATCTCACACTCTGTCCCATTAACCTCCCAGAGATCTCACTATCTGTCCCTTTAACCTTCCCGTGATCTTACTCTCAGTCCCTTTAACCTCCCCGTTATCTCACTCTCTGTCCCTTTAACCTCCTTGATCTAGCTCTCTCTTCCTTTAACCTCCCCGTAATCTCACTCTCTGTCCCGTTATCCTTCCCGTGATCTCACTCTCTGTCCCGTTATCCTTCCCGTGATCTCACTCTCTGTCTCTTTAACCTCCCCGTGATCTCACTTTCTGTCTCTTTAACCTCCCAGAGATCTCACTCTCTGTCCATTTAAACTCCCCGTAATCTCACACTCTGTCCCTTTAACCTCCCCGTGCTCACACTCTCTGTACTTTTAACCTCCCCGTGATCTCACTCTCTGTCCCTTTAACCTCCCCGTGATCTCACTCTCTGTCCCTTTAACCTCCCCGTGATCTCACTCTCTGTCCCTTTAACCTCCCCGTGATCTCACTCTCTGTACCTTTAACCTCCCCGTGATCGCCTTAAATGTCCCTTTAACTTCCCCGTGATCTGACTCTCTGTCCCATTAAACTCCCCCTGATCTCACTCTCTGTCCCTTTAACCTCCAAGTGATCTCACTCTCTATCCCTTTTACCTTCCTTATCTAGATCTCTGTCACTTTAACCTCCCCGTAATCTCATTCTCTGTCCCTTTAATCTTCCAGTGATCTCAATCTCTGTCCCTTTAATCCTCCCCGTGATCTCATTCTCTGTCCCTTTAAAACTCCCCGTGATCTCACTCTCTGTCCCTTTAACCTCCCCGTGATCTCACTCTCTGTCCCTTTAACCTCCCCGTGATATCACTCTCTGTCCCGGTAACCTTCCCGTAATCTCTCTCTCTGTCCCTTTAAACTTCCCCTGATCTCACTCTCTGTCCCTTTAACCTCTTCGTGATCTCACTCTCTGTCCATTTAATCTCCCCGTCATCTAACTCTCTTTCCCTGTAACCACCCCGTGATCTCACTATCTGTCCTTTTAAACTCCCCGAGATCTAACTCTCTGTCCCTTTAACCTCCCCGTGATCTCACTCTCTGTCCCTTTAACCTCCCCGTGATCGCACTCAATGTCCATTTAACCTCCCTTTGATCTCACTCTCTGTCGCATTAACCTCCCCATGATCTCACTCTCATTCCTTTTAACCTCCCCGTGATCTCACTCTCTGTCCCTTTAACCTCCCCGTGATCTCACTCCCTGTCCCTTACCCTCACCGTGAGCTCATTCTCTCTCCCTTTAACTTCCCCGTGATCTCACTCTCTGTCCGTTTTACCTCCCCGTAATCTCACTCTCTGTCCCTTTAATCTTCCCGTGATATCAGTCTCTGTCCCTTTAATCTCCCCGTGATCACACTCTCTGTCTATTTAAACTCCCCATGATCTCACTGTCTGTCCCGTTAACCTCCCCGTGATCTCACTCTCTGTCCCATTAACCTCCCGGTGATCGCACTCTCTGTCCTTTAACCTCCCCGTGATCTCACTCTCTGTCCCTTTAAACTCCCCGTGATCTCACTCTCTGTCCCTTTAACCTCCCCGTGATCACACTCTCTGTCCCATTAACCTCCCTGTCATCTCACTCTCTGTCCCTTTAACCTCCCCGTCATCTCACTCTCTATCCCTTAAGCCTCCCCGTGATCTCACTCTCTGTCCTCTTAACCTCCCCATGATCTCATTCTCTGTACCTTTAACCTCCTGGTGATCTCACTATCTGTACCTTTATCCTGCCGTGATCTCATTCTCTCGATTTATCCTCCCCGTTAACTCTCTCTGTCCCTTTAACCACCCCGTAATCTCACTGCCTGTCCCTTTAACCTCCCCGTGATCTCACTCTCTATCCCTTAAACCTCCACGTGATGTCACTCTCTGTCCGTTTTACCTCCCCGTGATCTCACTCTCTGTCCCTTTAACCTCCCCATGATCTCACTCTCTGTCTCATTAACCTCCCCCTGATCTCACTCTCTGTCTCCTTAAATTTCCCGTGATATCACGCTCTATCCCTTAAACATCCCCGTGATATCAGTCTCTGTCCCATTAACCTCCTCGTGATCTCACTCTCTGTCCCTTTAAACTCCCCGTGATCTCAATCACTGTCCCTTAAACGACCCAGTGATCTCACTCTGTCCATTTAATCTCCACGTGATCACAATCTCTGTCCATTTAACCTGCCCGTGATCTCACTCTGTCCGTTTAATCTCCCTGTGACCTCATTCTCTGCCGCTTTCACCTCCCGCTGATCTCTCTCTCAGTCCCAGTAATCGCCCCGTGATCTCACTCTCTGTCCCATCAGCATCCCAGTGATCTCACTCTCTGTCCCTTTAACCTCCCCGTGATCTCACTCTCTGTCCCATTAACCTCCACGTGATCTCACTCTCTGTCCCTTTAACCTCCCCGTGAGCTCACTCTCTGCCCTTTAACCTCCCTGTGTTCTCACTCTCTGTCCCTTTAACCTCACCGTAATCTGACTCTCTGTCCCTTTAACCTTCCACTGATATCAGTCCCTGTCCCTTTAATCTCCCCGTGATCACACTCCCTGTCCCTTTAACCTCCCCGTGATCTCCCTCTCCGTCCCTTTAACCTCCCCGTGATCGCACTCTCTGTCCCTTTAACCTCCCCGTGATCTCACTCACCGTCCCTTTAACCTCCCCGTGATCTCACTCTCTGTCCCATTAACGTCTCCGTAATCTCACTCTCTGTCCCTTTAATGTCCACGTGACCTTGCACTCTCTCCCTTTAACCTCCGCGTGCTCTCTCTCTGTCGCTTTAACCTCCCCGTAATCTCCCTCTGTCCCTTTAACCACCCCGTGATCTCACTCTCTGTCCCTTTAACCTGCCCGTGATCTCTGTCTTTACCTTTAAACTCCCCGTGTTCTCACTCTCTGTCCCTTTAACCTCCCCGTGATCTCATTCTTTCCCTTTAATCTTCCCGTGATCTCAATCTCTTCGCTTGAACCTGCCCGTGATCTCGTTCTCTGTACCGTTAACCTCCCCGTGATCTCACTCTCTGTCCCTTTAACTTTCCTGTGACCTCACACTCTGTCCCTTTAACTTCCCCTTGATCTCACTCTCTGTACATTTAACCTCCCCGTGATCACACTCTCTGTCCGTTTAACCTCACCGTGATCTCACTCTCTGTCCCATTAACCTCCCCGTGATCTCACTCTCTGTCCCTTTAAACTCCCCGTGATCTCAATCTCTGTCCCATTAACCAATCCGTCATCTCACTCTCTGTCCCTTTAACCTCCCCGTGATCTAACTCTCTGTCCCTTTAACCTCCCCGTGATCTCAATCTCTGTCCCTTTAACGACCCAGTGATCTCACTCTGTCCATTTAATCTTCACGTGATCTCAATCTCTGTCCATTTAACCTGCCCGTGATCTCACTCTGTCCCTTTAACCTCCCTCTGATCTTATTCTCTGTCGCTTTCACCTCCCGGTGATCTCTCTCTCAGTCCCAGTAATCTCCCCGTCATCTCACTCTCTATCTCATTAACTGTCCCTGATCTGACTCTCTGTCCCTATAACTGTCCCTGATCTCAATCTCTGTCCCATTAACATTCCCATGATCTCACCCTCTGTCCCTATAACCTTCCCGTGATCTCACTCTCTGTCCCATTAAATACCCATGATCTCACATTCTGTCCCTTTAACATTCCAGTGATCTCACCCTCTGAACATTTAACCTCCCCGTGAGCTCACTCTCTGTCCCATTAACATTTCGGTGATCTCACTTTCTGTCCCATTAACCTTCCAGTGATCTCACTCTCTGTCCCATTAACCTACGCGTGATCACACTCTCTGTTCCTTTAACCTCACCATAATCTCACTCTCTGTCCCTTTAACCTTCCAGTGATATCAGTCCCTGACCCTTTAATCTCCCCGTGATCACACTCTCTGTCCCTTTAAACTCCCCGTGATCTCACTCACTGTCCCTTTAACCTCCCCGTGATCTCCCTCTCCGTCCCTTTAACTTCCCCGTGATCGCACTCTCTGTCCCTTTAACCGCCCCGTGATCTCACTCTCTGTCCCTTTAACCTCCCCGTGATCTCACTCTCTGTCCCATTAACCTCCCCGTAATCTCATTCTCTGTCCCTTTAATGTCCACGTGAACTCGTACTCTCTCCCTTTAACCTCCGCGTGCTCTCTCTCTGTCGCTTTAACCTCCCCGTAATCTCCCTCTGTCCATTTAACCACCCCGTGATCTCACTCTCTGTCCCTTTAACCTCCCTGTGATCTCTGTCTTTCCCTTTAAACTCCCCGTGTTCTCACTCTCTGTCCCTTTAACCTCCCCGTGATCTCACTCTCTGTGCCTTTAACCTCCCTGTGATCTGACTCTCTATCCCTCTAACATCCCCGTGATCTCATTCTGTCCCTTTACTCTTCCCCTGATCTCAATCTCTGCCGCTTGAACCTGCCCGTGATCTCGTTCTCTGTGTCATTAACCTGCCCGTGATCTCACTCTCTGTCCCTTTAACTTCAACGTGATCTTACTCTCTGTCCCTTTAACCTTCCCATGATCTCACTCTCTGTCCCTTTAAACTTCCCCTGATCTCACTCTCTGTTCCTTTAACCTGCCAGTGATCTCATTCTCTCTCCATTTGATCTCCCCGTGATCTCACTCTCTGTCCCTTTAACCTCCCCGTGAACTCACTCTCAGTCCCTTTAATCTCCACGTGATCTCACTCTCTGTCCCTTTTACCTCCCCGTGATCTCACTCTCTGTCCCTTTAACCTCCCCGTGATCTCACTCTCGATCCCTTTAACCTCCCCGTGATCTCACTCTCTGTCCCTTTTACCTCCCCGTGATCTCACTCTCTGTCCCTTTAACCTCTCCATGATCTCACTCTCGGTCCCTTTAACCTCCCCGTGATCTCGCTCTCTGTGCCCTTAAATTTCCCGTGATCTCACTCTCTATCCCTTAAACATCCCCGTGATATCAGTCTCTGTCCCATTAACCTCCCCGTGATCTCACTCTCTGTCCCTTTAAACTCCCCGTGATCTCAATCTCTGTCCCATTAACCACCCCGTCATCTCACTCTCTGTCCCTTTATCCGCCCCGTGATCTAACTCTCTGTCCGTTTAACGTCCCCGTGATTCCAATCTCTGTCCCTTTAACGACCCAGTGATCTCACTCTGTCCATTTAATCTTCAGGTGATCTCAATCTCTGTCCATTTAACCTGCCCGTGATCTCACTCTGTCCCTTTAACCTCCCTGCGATCTCATTCTCTGTCGCTTTCACCTCCCGGTGATCTCTCTCTCAGTCCCAGTAATCTCCCCGTGATCTCACTCTCTGTCCCATTAACTTCCCCGTGAACTCACTCTCTGTCCCTTTCACATCACTGTCATCTCACTCTCTGTCTCTTTAACTGTCCCTGAACTGACTGTCCCTATAACTGTCCCTGATCTCAATCTCTGTCCCATTAACATTCCCGTGATCTCACCCTCTGTCCCTATAACCTTCCCGTGATCTCACTCTCTGTCCCATTAAACTACCCATGATCTCACATTCTGTCCCTTTAACATTCCCGTGATCTCACCCTCTGAACATTTAACCTCCCCGTGAGCTCACTCACTGTCCCTTTAACTTTCCCGTGATCTCCCTCTCTGTCCCTTTAACCTCCCCGCGATAGCACTCTCTGTCCCTTTAACCTCCCCGTGATCTCACTCTCTGTCCCATTAACCTCCCCGTAATCTCACTCTCTGTCCCTTTAACCTCCCCGTGATCTCACTCTCTCTCCCTTTAACCTCCCCGTGATCTCTGTCCTTCCCTTTAAACTCCCCGTGTTCTCACTCTCTGTCCCTTTAACCTCTTCGTGATCTCACTCTCTATGCCTTTAACCTACCTGTGATCTGACTCTCTATTACTCTAACATACCCGTGATCTCATTCTGTCCCTTTAATCTTCCCGTGATCTCAATATCTGTCGCTTGAACCTGCCCGTGATCTCGTTCTCTGTAACATTAACCTCCCCGTGATCTCACTCTCTGTCCCTTTAACTTTCCTGTGACCTCACACTCTGTCCCTTTAACTTCCCCGTGATCTCACTCACTGTTCATTTAACCTCCCCGTGATCTCACTCTCTGTCCTTTTAACCTCCCCGTGATCTCAATCTCGATCCCTTTAACCACCCCGTGCACTCACTCTCTGTCCCTTTAACCTCCCCGTATTCTCACACTCTGTACCTTTAAACTCCCCATGATCTCATTCTCTGTCCCTTTGACATCCCTGTGTTCTCATTCTCTGTCCCTTTAACTTCCCCGTGATCTCATTCTCTTTCCTTTAACCTCCCTGTGTTCTCATTCTCTGTCCCTTTAACCTCCCCGTGATCTCACTGCCTGTCCCTTTAACCTCCCCGTTATCTCTCTCTCTATCCCTTAAACCTCCCCGTGATATCACTCTCTGTCTCTTTTACCTCCCGGTCATCTCACTCTCTGTTCCTTTAACCTCCCCGTGAGCTCATTCTCTGTCCCTTTAATCTTCCTGTGATCTCACTCTCTGTCCCTTTTACCTACCTTTGATCTCACTCAGTCCCATTAACCTCTCCGTGATCTCACTCTCTGTCCCTTAAATCTCCCCGTAATCTCACTCTCTGTCCCTTTAAACTTCCCGTGATATCAGTCTCTGTCCCTTTAATCTTCCTGTGATCTCACTCTCTGTCCCTTTTACCTACCTTTGATCTCACTCAGTCCCATTAACCTCTCCGTGATCTCACTCTCTGTCCCTTAAATCTCCCCGTGAGCTCACTTTCTGTCACATTAACTTCCCCGTGATCTCTCTCTCTCTCCTGTAAACCTCCCCCTGATATCACTCTCTGTCCCTTTAACCTCACAGTGATCTCACTCTTTGTTCATTTAACCTGCCCGTGATGTCACTCTACGTCCCATTAACTGTCCCTGATCTGACTCTCTGTCCCTATAACTGTCCCTGATCTCAATCTCTGTCCATTTAACCTCCCCCTGATCTCACTCTCTGTCCCATTAACCTCCCCGTAATCTCACTCTCTGTCCCTTTAACGTCCACGTGATCTCGCACTCTGTCCCTTTAACCTCCCCGTGATCTGACTCTCTGTCCCTCTAATATCCCCGTGATCTCATTCTGTCCCATTAATCTTCCCGTGATGTCAATCTCTGTCGCTTGAACCTGCCCGTGATCTCACTCTCTGTCCCTTTAACTTTCCTGTGACCTCACACTCTGTCCCTTTCACCTCCCCGTGATCTCACTCTCTATCCCTTAAACCACCCCGTGATATTACTCTCTGTCCCATTAACCACCCCCTGAACTCACTCTCTGTCACATTAACTTCTCCGTGATCTCACTCACTATACCTTTAATCACCCCGTGATATCACTCTCTGTCCCTTTAACATCCCCGTGATCTTACTCTCTGTTCCTTTAACCTCCCCGTGATCTCACTCTCTGTCCCTTTTACCTACCCATGATCTCACAATCTGTCGCTTTAACATTCCCGTGATCTCACCCTCTGTCCATTTAACCTCCCAGTGATCTCACTCTCTGTCCCTTTAACCTCCCCGTGATCTCATTCTCTTTCCTTTAACCTCCCTGTGTTCTCATTCTCTGTCCATTTAACCTCCCCGTGATCTCACTCTCTGTCCCTTTAACCTCCTCGTAATCTCACTATCTTTTCCTCTAACCTCCCCGTGATCTCTCTCTGTTGCTTTAACCTCCCCGTTAACTCTCTCTGTCCCATTAACCTCCCCGTAATCTCACTGCCTGTCCCTTTAACCTCCCCGTGATCTCTCTCTCTATCCCTTAAACCTCCCCGTGATATCAGTCTCCGTCTCTTTTAACTCCCGGTGATCTCACTCTCTGTTCCTTTAACCTCCCCGTGAACTCATTCTCTGTCCCTTTAACTTCCCCGTGATCTCACTTTCTGTCCCTTTTACCTCCCCGTAATCTCACTCTCTGTCCCTTTAAACTTCCCGTGATATCAGTCTCTGTCCCTTTAATCTCCCCGTGATCACACTCTCTGTCCCTTTAAACTCCCCGTGATCTCACTGTCTGTCCCGTTAACCTCCCCGTGATCTCACTCTCTGTCCCTTTAAACTCCCCGTCATCTCACTCTCTGTCCCATTAACCTCCCCGTAATCTCACAGCCTGTCCCTTTAACCTCCCCGTGATCTCTCTCTCTATCCCTTAAACCTCCCCGTGATATCACTCTCCGTCTCTTTTATCTCCCCGTGATCTCACTCTCTGTCCCTTAACCTCCCCGTGATCACATTCTCTGTCCCTTTAACTTCCCCGTGATCTCACTCTCTGTCCGTTTTACCTCCTCGTAATCTCACTCACTGTCCCTTATAACTTCCCGTGATATCAGTCTCTGTTCCTTTAATCTCCCCGTGATCTCACTCTCTGTCCCGTTAACCTCCCCGTGATCTCACTCTCTGTCCCTTTAACCTCCCGGTGATCGCACTCTCTGTCCCTTTAACCTCCCCGTGATCTCACTCTCTGACCCTTTGAACTCCCCGTGATCTCACTCTCTGTCCCTTTAACCTCCCCGTGATCCCACTCTCTGTCCCTTTAACCTCCCCGTTATCGCACTCTCTATCCCTTAAACCTCCCCGTGATCTCACTCTCTGTCCTTTTAACCTCCCCATGATCTCATTCTCTGTCCCTTTAACCTCCCCCTTATCTCACTCTCTGTCCCTTTATCCTGCCCGTGATCTCATTCTGTCGCTTTATCCTCCGCGTTAACTCTCTCTGTCCCTTTAACCGCCCCGTAATCTCACTGCCTGACCCTTTAACCTCCCCGTGATATCACTCTCTGTCCCTTTTACATCCCCGTGATCTCACTCTCTGTCTCATTAACCTCCCCCTGATCTCACTCTCTGTCCCCTTAAATTTCCCGTGATCTCACTCTCTATACCTTAAACATCCCCGTGATCTCACTCTCTGTCCCTTTAAACTCCCCGTGATCTCAATCTCTGTCCCATTAACCACCCCGTCATCTCACTCTCTATCCATTTAACCGCCCCGTGATCTCAATCTCTGTCCCTTTAACGACCCAGTGATCTCACTCTGTCCATTTAATCTTCAGGTGATCTCAATCTCTGTCCATTTAACCTGCCCGTGATCTCACTCTGTCCCTTTAACCTCCCTGTGATCTCATTCTCTGTCGCTTTCACCTCCCTGTGATCTCTCTCTCAGTCCCAGTAATCTCCCCGTGATCTCACTCTCTGTCCCATTAACTTCCCCGTGAACTCACTCTCTGCCCCTTTCACATCCCCGTCATCTCACTCTCTGTCTCTTTAACTGTCCCTGAACTGACTTTCTGTCCCTATAACTGTCCCTGATCTCAATCTCTGTCCCTTTAACATTCCCGTGATCTCACCGTCTGAACATTTAACCTCTCCGTGAGCTCACTCCCTGTCCCTTTAACCTCCCTTTGTTCTCACTCTCTGTCCCATTAACATCCCAGTGATCTCACTCTCTGTCCCATTAACCACCCCGTGATCTCCCTCTCTGTCCCTTTAAACTCCCCGTGATCTCACTCTCCGTCCCTTTAACCTCCACGCGATCGCACTCTCTGTCCCTTTAACCTCCCCGTGATCTCACTCTCCATCCCTTTAACTTCCCCGTGATCTCACTCTCTGTCCCATTAACCTCCCCGTAATCTCACTCTCTGTCCCTTTAACCTCCACGTGATCTCGCAGTCTCTCCCTTTAACCTCCGCGTGCTCTCTCTTTGTCGCTTTATCCTCCCCGTAATGTCCCTCTGTCCCTTTAACCACCCCGTGATCTCACTCTCTGTCCCTTTAACCTCCCCGTGATCTCACTCTCTGTCCCTTTAACCTCCCCGTGAACTCACTCTCTGTCCCTTTAACCTCCCCGTGATTTCACTCTCGATCCCTTTAACCTCCCCGTGATCTCACTCTCTGTCCCTTTAACCTCCCCGTGATCTCTGTCTTTCCCTTTAAACTCCCCGTGTTCTCACTGTCTTTCCCTTTAACCTCCTCGTGATCTCACTCTCTATGCCTTTAACCTCCCTGTGATCTGACTCTCTATTACTCCAACATACCCGTGATCTCATTCTGTCCCTTTAATCTTCCCGTGATCTCAATCTCTGTCGCTTGAACCTCCCCGTATTCTCACTCTCTGTCCCTTTTACCTCCCCGTGATCTCACTCTCGATCCCTTTAACCTCCCCGTGAACTCACTCTCTGTCCCTTTAACCTTCCCGTATTCTCACTCTCTGTCCCTTTAAACTCCCCATGATCTCATTCTCTGTCCCTTTAACATCCCTGTGTTCTCATTCTCTGACCCTTTAACCTCCCCGTGATCTCATTCTCTTTCCTTTAAACTCCCTGTGTTCTCATTCTCTGTCCCTTTATCCTCCCCGTGATCTCAATCTCTGTACCTTTGACCTCCCCGTCATCTCACTCTCTGTCCTATTAACCTCCCCGTTATCTCACTCTCTGTCCCATTAACCTACCCGTGATCTGACTTCCTGTCCCATTAACCTCCCAGTCATCTCACTAGCTGTCCAATTAAATTTCCCGTGAACTCACTCGTTCTCCATTTAAACTCCCCATCATCTAACTCTCTGTACCTTTATCCTTCCTGTGATCTCACTCTCAGTCCC
>NW_027599874.1:0-20806 GCF_964194155.1 Cetorhinus maximus | reverse complement strand
AACAAATTCAACAAAAACCTCAACAAGTAAAAACAACAAAAAATTTAACTAAAACCTCAACATTGAAAAACACCATCAAATTCAACAAACTCACCATTGAAAAAAAGCAACAAAATCAACAAAAACCTCAACAATGAAAAACACCAAAAAATTCAACAACGACTTCAACTTTGAAAAATACCAACAAATTCAACAACCTCAACATTGAAAAATACAAAAAAGTTTAAAAACTTTGATACCTCCAATAAATTCAACAACAACTTCAATATTGAAAATCACCAACAAATTCAACAAAGACCTCAACAATGAATAACATCACAAAATTCAGCAACAACAACCACAACAATGAAAAACATTAAAAATTTCAACAACAACCACAACATTGAAAATCTCCAACAATTTCAACAACATCCTCAACAATGAAATATATCAAAAAATTCAACAACAACCTCAACATTCAAAAACACCTTCAAATTCAACAAAAACCTCAATAATGAAAAACACCAAAAAATTCAACAACAACCTCAACTTTGAAAAAGACCAACAAATTCAACAACCTCACCATTGAAAAGCACCAACAAATTCAAGTGCAACCTCAACTTTGAAAAATACAAAAAAGTTTAAAAAACATTGATACCTCCAATAAATTCAACAACAACTTCAATATTAAAAATCACCAACAAATTCAACAAAAACCTCAACAATGAATAACATCAAAAAATTCAGCAACAACAACCTCAACAATGAAAAACATTAAAAATTCAACAACAACCACAACACTGAAAATCTCCAACAATTTCAACAACAACCTCAACAATGAAATACATCAAAAAATTCAACAACAACCTCAACATTCAAAAAAACCTACAAATTCAACAAAAACCTCAACAATGAAAAACACCAAAAAATTCAACTACAAGCTCAACTTTGAAAAACAACAACAGATTCAACAAAATCAACATTCAAAAACACCAACAAATTCAACAACTACCTCTACAATGAAAAACACCAAAAAATTCAAGAACAACCCCAACATTGAAAAAGACCAACAAATTCAACAACAACCTCAATATTGAAAATCAACAACAATTCAACAACAACCTCAACGTTCAATAACACCACCAAATTCAACAAGAACCACAATTTTGAAAAACACCAACAAATGCAATAACTTAACATTGAAAAACGCCAACAAATTCAACAAGAACCTCAACTTTTAAAAATACAAAAAAGTTCAACAAAATAAATATTGATAACACCAAAAAATTCAAAAACAACCTCAATATTGAATATGGCCAACAAATTCAAAAACAACCTCAACTTTGAATAACACCAACATATTCAACAACCTCAACATTGAAAAAGAGCAGCAAATTCAACAACAACCTCAACAATGAAAAACATCAAAATATTGAACCACAACCAAAACTTTGACAAACACCAACAAATTCAACTGCAACCTCAACTTTGAAAAATACAAAAAAGTTCAACAAAACAAGAATTGATAACACCAACAAATTCAACAACAACCTCAATATTGAATATCACCAACAAATTCAACAACAACCTCAACTTTGAAAAACACCAACATATTCAACAACCTCAACATTGAAAAAGGACAGCAAATTCAACAACAACCTCAACAATGAAAAACATCAAAAAAATCAACAACAACCTTAACAATGTAAAACATCAAAAAATTCAAAAACAACCTCAACTTTGAAAAACACCAACAAATTCAACTGCAACCTCAACTTTGAAAAACACCACCAAATTCAACAAAAACCTCAACAATGAAAAACACCAAAAAATTCAACAACAACCTCAACTTTGAAAAACACCAACAAATTCAACAACCTCAACATTGAAAAACACCAACAAATTCAACTGCAACCTCAACTTTGAAAAATACAAAAAAGATAAAAGAAAATCATTGATAACACCAATAAATTCAACAACAACCTCAACATTGCAAAACACCAACAAATTCAACAAAAACGTCAACAATGAAAAACACCAAAACATTCAACAACAACCTCAACTTTGAAAAACACTAACAAATTTAACTTCAACGTCAACTTTGAAAAATACAAAAAAGTTCAAAAAAAACCATTGATAAAACCAATAAATTCAACAACAACCTCAATATTGAAAATAACCAGAAAGTCAACATCAACCTCAACATTGCAAAAAAACAACAAATGCAGCAACAACCTCAACATTCAAAAACACCAACAAATTCAACAAAAACCTCAACAATGAAAAACATAAAAAAATTCAACAACAACCTCAACTTAGAAAAACACCAACAAATTCAACTGCAACCTCAACTTTGAAAAAAAAAAGTTTAACAAAATAAAAATTGACAACACGAACAAATTCAACGACAACCTCAATATTGAAAATCACCAACAAATTCAACAACAACCTCAACATTGAAAAACAACAATATATTCAACAACCTCAACATTGAAAAAGAGCAGCAAATACAACAACAACCTCAACAATTAAAAACATCAAAAAATTCTACAACAACCTCAACTTTGAAAAACACCAACAAATTCACCAACCTCAACATTGAAAAACACCAACAAATTCAACTGCAACCTCAACTTTGAAAAATACAAGAAAGATAAAAGAAAATCATTGATAACACCAATAAATTCAACAACAACCTCAACATTGCAAAACACCAACAAATTCAAAAAACATGTCAACAATGAAAATCACCAAAAAATTTAACAACAACCTCAACATTCAAAAACATCAACAGATTCAACATCATCAACATTCAAAAAACCAACAAATTCAACAAAAACCTCTACAATGAAAAACACCAAAAAATTCAACAACATCCTCAACTATGAAAAAAACTATCAAATTCAACAACCTGAACATTGAATAACTCCAAGAAGTTCAACAACAACCTCAACAATGAAAAACACCAAAAAAATCAACAACAACCAACACGTTGAAAAACACCAACAAATTCAACAACAACCTCAATATTGAAAATCACCAACAAATTCAACAACAACCTCAACAACGAAGAACACCAACAAATTCAACAAACTCATCATTGAAAAACTCCAAGAAATTCAACAACAACCTCAATATTGAAAATCAACAACAAATTCAAAAACAACCTAAACATTCAAAAACACCAACAAATTCAACAACATCCTCAACTATGAAAAACACCAACAAATTCAACACCCTCAACATTGAATAACTCCAAGGAATTCAACAACAACCTCAATATTGAAAAACACCAACAAATTCAACAACCTCAACATTGAAAAGGACCTGCAAAGTCAACAACAACCTCAACAATGGAAAATAACAAAAAATTCAACAACAACCTCAACATTCAAAAACATCAACAGATTCAACAAAAACCTCAACAATTAAAAACAACAAAAAATTCAACAAAAACCTCAACATTGAAAAACACCAACAAATTCAACAAACTCAACATTGAAAAAAAGCAACAAAATCAACAAAAACCTCAACGATGAAAAAAACCAAAAAATTCAACAACAACTTCAACTTTGAAAAAGACCAACAAATTCAACAAACTCAACATTGAAAAGCACCAACAAATTCAAGTGCAACCTCAACTTTGAAAAATACAAAAACATTTAAAAAACATTGATACCTGCCGTAAATTCAACAACAACTACAATTTTGAAAATCACCAACAAATTCAACAAAAACCTCAACAATGAATAACATCAAAAAATCAGCAACAACAACCTCAACAATAAAAAGCATTAAAAATTTCAACAACAATCACAACATTGAAAATCACCAACAATTTCAACAACATCCTCAACAATGAAATATATCAAAAAATTCAACAACAACATCAACATTCAAAAACACCTACAAATTCATCAAAAACCTCAATAATGAAAAACACCAAAAAATTCAACAACAACCTCAACTTTGAAAAACAACAACAAATTCAACAACCTCAACATTCAAATACACCAACAAATTCAACAACAACTTCTACAATGAAAAACCCCAAAAAATTCAAGAACAACCACAACATTGAAAAAGACCAACAAATGCAACATCAACCTCAATATTGAAAATCACCAACAATTCAACAACAACCTCAACCATGAAAAACATCAAAACATTCGACAACAACCTCAACTTTGAAAAACACCAACAAATTCAACAAAAACCTCAACAATGAAAAACAGCAAAACATTCAACAACAACCTCAACATTGAAAAACACCAACAAATTCAACTGCAACCTCAACTTTGAAAAATACAAAAAAGATAAAAAAAACCATTGATAACACCAATAAATTCAAGAACCACCTCAACATTGCAAAACACCAACGAATTCAACAAGAACGTCAACAATGAAAAACACCAAAACATTCAACAACAACCTCAACTTTGAAAAACTCTAACAAATTCAACAACTTCAACATTGAAAAACACCAACAAATTCAACTGTAACCTCAACTTTGAAAAATACAAATAAGTTTTTTTTAAAAATGATAGCACCAATAGATTCAACAACAACCTCAATATTGAAAATCACCAACAAATTCAACAACAACCTCAACAATGAGAAACATCAAAATATTGAACAACATCCTCAACATTGACAAACACCAACAAATTCAATTGCAACCTCAACTTTGAAAAATACAAAAAAGTTCAACAAAGAAAGAATTGATAACACCAACAAATTCAACAACAACATCAACTTTGAAAAACAACAACATATTCAACAACCTCAACATTGAAAAAGGACAGCAAATTCAACAACAACATCAACAATGAAAATCATCAAGAAATTCAACAACCTCAACAATGAAAAACATCAAAAAAATAAACAACATCCTCAACTTTGACAAACACCAACAAATTCAACTGCAACCTCAACTTTGAAAAATACAAAAAAGTTCAACAAAATAAAAATTGATAACACCAACAAATTCAACAACAACCTCAATATTGAATATCACCAACAAATTCAACAACAACCTCAACAATGAAAAACACCAACAAATTCAACAAAAACCTCAACAATGAAAAACACCAAAAAATTCGACAACAACCTCAACTTTGAAAAACACCAACAAATTCAACAACCTCAACATTGAAAAACACCAACAAATTCAACTGCAACCTCAACTTTGAAAAATACAAAAAAGATAAAAGAAAATCAATGATAACACCAATAAATTCAACAACAACCTCAACATTGCAACACACCGACAAATTCAACAAAAACGTCAACAATGAAAAACACCAAAAAGTTCAACAACAACCTCAACTTTGAAAAACACCAACAAATTCAACTGCAACCTCAACTTTGAAAAATACAAAAAAGTTCAAAAAAATAAAAATTGATAACACCAACAAATTCAACAACAACCTCAATATTGAATATCACCAACAAATTCAACAACAACCTCAACAATGAAAAACACCAGCAAATTCAACTGCAACCTCAACTTTGAAAAAAAAAGTTTTAACAAAATAAAAATTGAAAACACCAACAAATTCAACAACAACCTCAATATTGAATATCACCAACAAATTCAACAACAACCTCAAAATTGAAAAACACCAACATATTCAACAACTTGAACATTGAAAAAGAGCAGCAAATTCAACAACAACCTCAACCATGAAAAACATCAAAACATTCAACAACAACCTCAACTTTGAAAAACACCAACGAATTCAACAAGAACGTCAACAATGAAAAACACCAAAACATTCAACAACAACCTCAACTTTGAAAAACTCTAACAAATTCAACAACTTCAACATTGAAAAACACCAACAAATTCAACTGTAACCTCAACTTTGAAAAATACAAATAAGTTTTTTTTAAAAATGATAACACCAATAAATTCAACAACAACCTCAATATTGAAAATCACCAACAAATTCAACAACAACCTCAACAATGAGAAACATCAAAAAAATCAGCAACTACCTCAACAATGAAAAACACTAAAAAAAATCAACATCAACATCAACATTGAAAATCTCCAACAATTTCAACAACATCCTCAACAATGAATAACAACAAACAATTCAACAACAAACTCAACATTGAAAATCACCAACAAATTCAACAACAACCTCAACAATTAAAAACATCAAAAAATTCAACAGCAAACTCAACGCTGAAAAACACTAACAAATTCAATATCCTCAACATTGAAAAACACCAACAAATTCAACTTCAACCTCAACTTTGAAAAATACAAAAAGTTCAAATAAAACCATCGATAACACCAATAAATTCAACAACAACCTCAATATTGAAAATCACCAACAAAGTCAACAACAACCTCAACATTGCAAAAAACCAACAAATTCAACAACAACCTCAACAATGAAAAACACCAAAAAATTCAACAACCTCCACATTCAGAAACAACAACAAATTCAACAAAAACCTCAACAATGAAAAACACCAAAAAATTCAACAACAACCTCAACATTGCAAAAAACCAACAAATTCAACAACAACCCCAACATTCAAAAACACCAACAAATTCAACAAAAATCTCAACAATGAAAAACATCAAAAAATTCAACAACAACGTCAACATTGCAAAACACCAACAAATTCAACTGCAACCTCAACTTTGAAAAAAAAAGTTCAACAAAATAAAAAGTGATAACACCAACAAATTCAACAACAACCTCAATACTGAATATCACCAACAAATTCAACAACAACCTCAACATTGAAAAACACCAACATATTCAACAACCTCAACATTGAAAAAGAGCAGCAAATTCAACAACAACCTCAACAATGAAAAAAATCAAAAATTTCAACAACAACCTCAACTTTGAAAAACACCAACAAATTCAACAGCCTCAACATTGAAAAAAACCAACAAATTCAACTGCAACCTCAACTTTGAAAAATACAAAAAAGATTAAAAAAAACCATTGATAACACCAATAAATTCAACAACCACCACAACATTGCAAAACAACAACGAATTCAACAAGAACGTCAACAATGAAAAACACCAATACATTCAACAACAACCTCAAATTTGAAAAATTCTAACAAATTCAACAACCTCAACATTGAAAAACACCAACAAATTCAACTGTAACCTCAACTTTGAATAATACAGAAAAGTTTTTTAAAAAATTGAATGCACCAATAAATTCAACAACAACCTCAATATTGAAAATCACCAACAAATTCAACAACAACCTCAACAATGAGAAACTTCAAAAAATTCAACAACTACCTCAACAATGAAAAACACTAAAAAAAATCAACATCAACATCAACATTGAAAATCTCCAACAATTTCAACAACATCCTCAACAATGAATAACAACAATCAATTGAACAACAAACTCAACATTGAAAATCACCAACAAATTCAACAACAACCTCAACAATGAAAAACATCAAAAAAATCAACAACAAACTCAACTCTGAAAAACACTAACAAATTCAATAACCTCAACATTGAAAAACACCAACAAATTCAACTTCAACCTCAACTTTGAAAAATACCAGAAAGTTCAAAAAAAACCATTGATAACACCAATAAATTCAACAACAACCTCAATATTGAAAATCACCAACAAATTCAACAACACACTCAACAATGAAAAACACCAACAGATTCAACAACCTCCACATTCAGAAACAACAACAAATTCAACAAAAATCTCAACAATGAAAAACACCAAAAAATTCAACAACAACCTAAACTTTGAAAATCACCAACAAATAAAACTGCAACCTCAACGTTGAAAAATACAAAATAGTTCAAAAAAACCATTGATAACACCAATAAATTCAACAAGAACCTCAATATTGAATTTCACCAACAAATTCAACAACAACCACAACAAAGAATAACATCAACTAAGTCAACAACAACAACCTCAGCAATGAAAAACACCAAAAAATTCAACAACAACCTCAACATTGAAAAACTCCAACAAATTCAACAACAACCTCAACAATGAAAAACACCAAAAAATTCAACAACAACCTCAACATTGAAAAACTCCAACAAATTCAACAACAACCTCAACAATGAAAAACACCAAAAAATTCAACAACAACCTCAACATTGAAAAACTCCAACAAATTCAACAACAACCTCAACTTTGAATAACACCAACAACTTCAACAACCTCAACATTGAAAAACATCAACAAATTCAACTGCAACCTCAACTTTGAAAAATAAAAAAAGTTTTAAAAAAAACCATTGATAACACCAATAAATTCAGCAACAACCTCAATATAGAAAATCACCACCAAATTCAACAGCAACCTCAGCAATGAAAAACACCCAAAAATTCAACAACAACCTCAACAATGAAAAACACCAGAAAAATCAACAACAACCTCAACATTGAAAAACTCCAACAGTTTCCACAACAACCACCACAATGATAAACACCAAAAAATTCAACAACAAACTCTACATTTAAAATCACCATCAAATTCAACATACACCTCAAGAATGAAAAACATCACAAAATTCAACAACAACCTCAACTTTCCAAAACACCAACAAATTCAACAAATACCTCAAAAATGAAAAACACCAAAAAATTCAACAACAACCTCAACTTTAAAAAACACCAACAAATTTAACAACCTCAACATTGAAAAACACCAACAAAGTCAACTGAAACCTCAACTTTGAAAAACACAAAAAAGTTTTTATAAAAATATTGATACCACCACTAAATTCAACAACAACCTCAATATTGAAAATCACCAACAAATTCATCAACAACCTCAAAAATGAAAAACATCAAAAAATTCAACATCAACGACCTCAACAATGAAAAACATCAAAAAATTCAACAACAACGTCAACATTGCAAAACACCAACAAATTCAACTGCAACCTCAACTTTGAAAAAAAAAGTTCAACAAAATAAAAATTGATAACACCAACAAATTCAACAACAACCTCAATACTGAATATCACCAACAAATTCAACAACAACCTCAACATTGAAAAACACCAACATATTCAACAACCTCAACATTGAAAAAGAGCAGCAAATTCAACAACAACCTCAACAATGAAAAAAATCAAAAATTTCAACAACAACCTCAACTTTGAAAAACACCAACAAATTCAACAGCCTCAACATTGAAAAAAACCAACAAATTCAACTGCAACCTCAACTTTGAAAAATACAAAAAAGATTAAAAAAAACCATTGATAACACCAATAAATTCAACAACCACCACAACATTGCAAAACAACAACGAATTCAACAAGAACGTCAACAATGAAAAACACCAATACATTCAACAACAACCTCAAATTTGAAAAATTCTAACAAATTCAACAACCTCAACATTGAAAAACACCAACAAATTCAACTGTAACCTCAACTTTGAATAATACAGAAAAGTTTTTTAAAAAATTGAATGCACCAATAAATTCAACAACAACCTCAATATTGAAAATCACCAACAAATTCAACAACAACCTCAACAATGAGAAACTTCAAAAAATTCAACAACTACCTCAACAATGAAAAACACTAAAAAAAATCAACATCAACATCAACATTGAAAATCTCCAACAATTTCAACAACATCCTCAACAATGAATAACAACAATCAATTGAACAACAAACTCAACATTGAAAATCACCAACAAATTCAACAACAACCTCAACAATGAAAAACATCAAAAAAATCAACAACAAACTCAACTCTGAAAAACACTAACAAATTCAATAACCTCAACATTGAAAAACACCAACAAATTCAACTTCAACCTCAACTTTGAAAAATACCAGAAAGTTCAAAAAAAACCATTGATAACACCAATAAATTCAACAACAACCTCAATATTGAAAATCACCAACAAATTCAACAACACACTCAACAATGAAAAACACCAACAGATTCAACAACCTCCACATTCAGAAACAACAACAAATTCAACAAAAATCTCAACAATGAAAAACACCAAAAAATTCAACAACAACCTAAACTTTGAAAAACACCAACAAATAAAACTGCAACCTCAACGTTGAAAAATACAAAATAGTTCAAAAAAACCATTGATAACACCAATAAATTCAACAAGAACCTCAATATTGAATTTCACCAACAAATTCAACAACAACCACAACAAAGAATAACATCAACTAATTCAACAACAACAACCTCAGCAATGAAAAACACCAAAAAATTCAACAACAACCTCAACATTGAAAAACTCCAACAAATTCAACAACAACCTCAACAATGAAAAACACCAAAAAATTCAACAACAACCTCAACATTGAAAAACTCCAACAAATTCAACAACAACCTCAACAATGAAAAACACCAAAAAATTCAACAACAACCTCAACATTGAAAAACTCCAACAAATTCAACAACAACCTCAACTTTGAATAACACCAACAACTTCAACAACCTCAACATTGAAAAACATCAACAAATTCAACTGCAACCTCAACTTTGAAAAATAAAAAAAGTTTTAAAAAAAACCATTGATAACACCAATAAATTCAGCAACAACCTCAATATAGAAAATCACCACCAAATTCAACAGCAACCTCAGCAATGAAAAACACCCAAAAATTCAACAACAACCTCAACAATGAAAAACACCAGAAAAATCAACAACAACCTCAACATTGAAAAACTCCAACAGTTTCCACAACAACCACCACAATGATAAACACCAAAAAATTCAACAACAAACTCTACATTTAAAATCACCATCAAATTCAACATACACCTCAAGAATGAAAAACATCACAAAATTCAACAACAACCTCAACTTTCCAAAACACCAACAAATTCAACAAATACCTCAAAAATGAAAAACACCAAAAAATTCAACAACAACCTCAACTTTAAAAAACACCAACAAATTTAACAACCTCAACATTGAAAAACACCAACAAAGTCAACTGAAACCTCAACTTTGAAAAACACAAAAAAGTTTTTATAAAAATATTGATACCACCACTAAATTCAACAACAACCTCAATATTGAAAATCACCAACAAATTCATCAACAACCTCAAAAATGAAAAACATCAAAAAATTCAACATCAACGACCTCAACAATGAAAAACAGCAAAAAATTCAACAACAACTTCAACAATGAAAAACAACAAAAAATTCAACAACAACCTCAACATTGAAAAACTCCAACAATTTCAACAACAAACTCAACAATGAAAAACACCCAAAAATTCAACAAACTCTACATTGAAAAACACCAACAAATTCAACTGCAACCTCAACTTTGAAAAATACAAAAAAGTTTTTAAAAAAAATTGATAACACAAATAAATTCAACAATAAGCTCAATATTGAAAATCAACAACAATTTCAACAACAACCTCAACAATGAAAAACATCAAAAAATTCAACAACAGCCTCAACAATGAAAAACACCAAAAAATTCAACAACAACCTCAACTTTGAAAAACACCAACAAATTCAACAACCTCAACATTGAAGAACATCAAAAAATTCAACTGCATCCTCAACTTTGAAAAACACAAAAAAGTTTTTTAAAAAACTTTGATATCACCAATAATTCAACAGCAACCTCAACATTGAAAAACACCAACAAATTCAACAACAACTCAACATTTAAAATACAAAAAAGTTCAGCAAAATAAACATTGATAACACCATAAATTGAACAACAACATCAATATTGAATATTACCAACAAATTGAACAACCCCAACACTGAAAATCACCAACCAATTCAACAACAACCTCAACATTCAAAAACACCAACAAATTCAACAACAGCAACAATGAAAAACACCAAAAAATTCATCAACAACCTAAACTTTGAAAAACACCAACAAATTCAACGATCTCAACATTGAAAAACACCAACAAATTCAACCAGAACATCAACTTTGAGATATACAAAAAAGTTCAAAAAAAACTTTGATAACACCAATAAATTCAACAACAACCTCAATATTGAAAATCACCAACAAATTCAACAACAATCTCAACAATGAAAAACATCAAAAAATTCAACAACAGCCTCAGCATTGAATAACTCCAACAGTTTCAACAACAACCTGAACAAAGAAAAATTTTTCATTGTTGAGGTTGTTGTTGAATTTGTTGGTGCTATCAATGTTGATTTTGTTGAATTTTTTTGTATCTTTCAAAGTTGAGCTTGTTGTTGTATTTGCTGGTGTTTTTCAATGTTGAGGTTGATATTAAATTTGTTGATGATTTTCATGGTTGAGGTTGTTGTTGAATTTGTTGGAGTTTTTCAATGTTGAGGTAGTTGTTGAATTTGTTGGCGTTTTGCAATGTTGAGGTTGTTGTTGAATTTGTTGGTGTTTTTCATTGTTGAGGTTTTTGTTGAAATTGTTGGAGTTTTTCAATGTTGAGGTTGTTGTTGAATTTGTTGGTCTTTTTGAATGTTGAGGTTGTTGTTCAATTAGTTGCTGATTTTCAATATTGAGTTTGTTGTGGAATTTGTTCGTGTTTTTCAATGTGGAGATTGTTGTTGAATTTGTTGGTATTTTTCAAAGTTGAGGTTGTTGTTGAATTTGTTGGTGATTTTCAATATTGAGGTTGTAGTTGAAATTGTTGGTGTTTTTCAATGTTGAGGTTGTTGAATTTGTTGGTGTTTTTCAAAGTTGAGGTTGTTGTTGAATATTTTGATTGTTTTCAATGTTGAGGTTGTTGTTGAATTTGTTGGTGATTTTCAATATTGAGGTTGTTGTTGAATTTATTGGTGTTATCAATGTTTTTCTTTAAATCTTTTTGTATTTTTCAAAGATGAGATTGTAGTTGAATTTGATCGTGTTATCAATGTTTATTCTGTTGAACTTTTTTGTATTTTTCAAAGTTGAGCTTGTTGTTGAATTTGCTGGTGTTTTTCAATGTTGAGGTTGATGTTGAATTTGTTGGTATATTCAATACTGAGGTTGTTGTTGAATTTGTTGGTGTTATCAATGTTTAGTTTGTTGAATTTTATTGTATATTTACAAGTTGAGGTTGTTGTTGAATATGCTGGTGTTTTTCAACGTTGAGGTTAATATTGAATTTGTTGGTGATTTTCATTGTTGTGGTTGTTGTTGAAATTGTTGGTGTTTTTCATTGTTGTGGTTGTTGTTGAAATTGTTGGACTTTTTCAATGGTGAGGTTGTTGTTGAATTTGTTGGTGTTTTTGAATGTTGATGTTGTTGTATTTGTTGGTAATTTTCAAAATTGAGGTTCTTGTTGAATTTGTTGGTGTTTTTCAATGTTGGGGTTGTTGTTGAATTTGTTGGTGTTTTTCAATGTTGAGGTCATTGAGTTTATTGGTGTTTTTCGATGTTGAGGTTGTTGTTGAATATTTTGGTGATTTTCAATGTTGAGGTTGTTGTTGAATTTGTTGGTGATTTTCAATATTGAGCTTGTTGTTGAATTTTTTGGTCTTATCAATGTTTTTTATTAACCTTATTGTATTTTTCAAAGTTGAGATTGTAGGTAAATTTCTTCGTGTTATCAATGTCAATTTTGTTGAACTTTTTTGTATTTTTAAAAGTTGAGGTTGTTGTTGAATTTGTTGGGGCTATCAATGTTTATTTTGTTGAATTTTTTTGTATCTTTCAAAGTTGAGCTTGTTGTTGAATTTGCTGGTGTTTTTCAATGTTGAGGTTGATGTTGAATTTGTTGGTGATTTTCATGGTTGAGGTTGTTGTTGAATTTGTTGGAGTTTTTCAATGTTGAGGTTGTTGTTGAATTTGTTGGCGTTTTGCAATGTTGAGGTTGTTGTTGAATTTGTTGGTGTTTTTCATTGTTGAGGTTTTTGTTGAAATTGTTGGAGTTTTTGAATGTTGAGGTTGTTGTTCAATTAGTTGCTGATTTTCAATATTGAGTTTGTTGTGTAATTTGTTCGTGTTTTTCAATGTGGAGAGTGTTGTTGAATTTGTTGGTATTTTACAAAGTGGAGGTTGTTGTTGAATTTGTTGGTGATTTTCAAAATTGAGGTTGTAGTTGAAATTGTTGGTGTTTTTCAATGTTGAGGTTGTTGAATTTGTTGGTGTTTTTCAAAATTGAGGTTGTTGTTGAATATTGTGGTAGTTTTCAATGTTCAGGTTGTTGCTGAATTTGTTGGTGATTTTCAATATTGAGGTTGTTGTTGAATTTATTGGTGTTATCAATGTTTTTTTTTAAATCTTTTTGTATTTTTCAAAGATGAGATTGTAGTTGAATTTGATCGTGTTATCAATGTTTATTCTGTTGAACTTTTTTGTACTTTTTAAAATTGAGGTTGTTGTTGAATTTATTGGTGATTTTCAATGTTAAGGTTGTTGTTGAATTTTTTGGTGATATTCAATACTGAGGTTGTTGTTGAATTTGTTGGTGTTATCAATGTTTATTTTGTTGAATTTTATTGTATATTTATAAGTTGAGGTTGTTGTTGAATATGCTGGTGTTTTTCAATGTTGAGGTTGATATTGAATTTGTTGGTGATTTTCATGGTTGAGGTTGTTGTTGAATTTGTTGGAGTTTTTCAATGTTGAGGTTGTTGTTGAATTTGTTGTTGTTTTGCAATGTTGAGGATGTTGTTGAATTTGTTGGTGTTTTTCATTGTTGTGTTTGTTGTTGAAATTGTTGGACTTTTTCAATTGTGAGGTTGTTGTTGAATTTGTTGGTGTTTTTGAATGTTGATGTTGTTGTTGAATTTGTTGGTAATTTTCAAAATTGAGGTTCTTGTTGAATTTGTTGGTGTGTTTCAATGTTGGGGTTGTTGTTGAATTTGTTGGTGTTTTTCAATGTTGAGGTCATTGAGTTTATTGGTGTTTTTCGATGTTGAAGTTGTTGTTGAATATTTTGGTGATTTTCAATGTTGAGGTTGTTGTTGAATTTGTTGGTGATTTTCAATATTGAGGTTGTTGTTGAATTTTTTGGTCCTATCAATGTTTTTTTTTAATCTTGTTGTATTTTTCAAAGTTGAGATTGTAGTTAAATTTGTTGGTGCTATCAATGTCTATTTTGTTGAACTTTTTTGTATTTTTAAAAGTTGAGGTTGTTGTTGAATTTTTTGGTGATTTTCAGCGATGAGTTTGATGAATTTGTTGGTGATTTTCAATGTTAAGGTTGTTGTTGAATTTGTTGGTGTTATCAATGTTTATTTTGTTGAATTTTTTTGTATCTTTCAAAGTTGAGGTTGTTGTTGAATTTGCTGGTGTTTTTCAATGTTGAGGTTGATGTTGAATTTGTTGGTGATTTTCATGGTTGAGGTTGTTGTTGAATTTGTTGGAGTTTTTCAATGTTGAGGTTGTTCTAGAACTTGTTGGTGTTTAGCAATGTTGAGGTTGTTGTTGAATTTGTTGGTGTTTTTCATTGTTGAGGTTGTTGTTGAAATTGTTGGAGTTTTTCAATGTTGAGGTTGTTGTTGAACTTGTTGGTGTTTTTGAATGTTGAGTTTGTTGTTGTTGAATTTTTTTGGTGTTTTTCATGGTTGAGGTTGTTGTTGAATTTATTGGAGTTTTTCAATATTGAGGTTCATGTTGAATTTGTTGTTGTTTTGCAATGTTGAGGTTGTTGTTGAATTTGTTGGTGTTTTTCATTGTTGAGGTTGTTGTTGAAATTGTTGGAGTTTTTCAATGTTGAGGTTGTTGTTGAATTTGTTGGTCTTATTGAATGTTGAGGTTGTTGTTGAACTTGTTGGTAATTTTCAAAATTGAGGTTCTTGTTGAATTTGTTGGTGTTTTTCAATGTTGGGGTTGTTGTTGAATTTGTTGGTGTTTTGCAATGTTGAGGTTGTTGTAGAAATTGTTGGGGTTTTTCAATGTTGATGTTGTTGTAGAAATTGTTGGAGTTTTTCAATGTTGAGGTTGTTGTTCAATTAGTTGCTGATTTTCAATATTGAGTTTGTTGTGGAATTTGTTCGTATTTTTCAATGTGGAGATTGTTGTTGAAGTTGTTGGTATTTTTCAAAGTGGAGGTTGTTGTTGAATTAGTTGGTGATTTTTAATATTGAGGTTGTTGTTGAAATTGTTGGTGTTTTTCAATGTTGATGTTGTTGAATTTGTTGGTGTTTTTCAAAGTTGAGGTTGTTGTTGAATATTTTGGTGGTTTTCAATGTTGAGGTTGTTGTTGAATTTGTTGGTGATTTTAAATATTGAGGTTGTTGTTGAATTTATTGGTGTTATCAATGTTTTTTTTTAAATTTTTTTGCATTTTTCAAAGTTGAGATTGTAGTTGAATTTTTTCGTGTTATCAATGTTTATTCTGTTGAACTTTTTTGTTGTTTTAAAAGTTGAGCTTGTTGTTGAAGTTTTTGGTGATTTTCAGCGATGAGTTCGATGAATTTGTTGGTGATTTTCAATGTTGAGGTTGTTGTTGAATTTGTTGGTGATATTCAATACTTAGGTTGTTGTTGAATTTGTTGGCGTTATCAATGTTTATTTTGTTGAATTTTTTTGTATTTTTCAAAGTTGAGGTTGCTGCTGAATATGCTGGTGTTTTTCAATGTTGAGGTTGATATTGAATTTGTTGGTGATTTTCATGGTTGAGGTTGCTGTTGAATTTTTTGGAGAGTTTTTAATGTTTAGGTTGTTGTTGAATTTGTTGTTGTTTTGCAATGTTGAGGTTGTTGTTGAATTTGTTGGTGTTTTTCATTGTTGAGGTTGTTGTTGAAATTGTTGGACTATTTCATGTTGAGGTTGTTATTGAATTTGTTGGTGTTTTTGAATGTTGAGGTTGTTGTTGAATTGTTGGTAATTTTCAAAATTGAGATTCTTGTTGAATTTGTTGGTGTTTTTCAATGTTGGGGTTGTTGTTGAATTTGTTGGTGTTTTTCAATGTTGAGGTTGTTGTTGAATATTTTGGTGGTTTTCAATGTTGATGTTGTTGTTGAATTTGTTGGTGATTTTCAATATTGAGGTTGTTGTTGAATTTTTTGGTGCTATCAATGTTTTTTTTAAATCATTTTGAATTTTTCAAAGTTGAGATTATAGTTGAATTTGTTCGTGTTATCAATGTCTATTTTGTCGAACTTTTTTGTATTTTTAAAAGTTGAGGTTGTTGAATTTGTGGGTGATTTTCAGCGATGAGTTTGATGAATTTGTTGGTGATTTTCAACGTTAAGGTAGTTGTTGAATTTGTTGGTGATTTTCAATATTTAGGTTGTTGTAGAATTTTTTGGTTTTATCAATGATTTTTTTTAATCTTTTTGTATTTTTCAATGTTGAGATTGTAGTTGAATTTGTTTGTGTTATCAACGTCTATTTTCTTGAACTTTTTTGTCTTTTTAAAAGTTGAGGTTGTTGTTGAATTTGTTGGTGATTTTGAGCGATGAGTTTGATGAATTTGTTGGTGATTTTCAATGTTGAGGTTGTTGTTGAATTTGTTGGTGTTATCAATGTTTATTTTGTTGAATTTTTTTATATTTTTAAAAGTTGAGGTTGTTGTTGAATTTGTTGGTGTTTTTCAATGTTGTGGTTGTTGAATTTGTTGGTGATTTTAAATGTTGAGGTTGTTGTTGAATTTTTTGGTGTTTTTCATTGTTGAGGTTGTTGTTGAATTTGTTGTTGTTTTGCAATGTTGAGGTTGTTGCTGAATTAGTTGGTACTTATCATTTTTGTGGTTGTTGTTGAAATTGTTGGACTTTTTCAATGTTGAGGTTGTTGTTGAATTTGTTGGTGTTTTTCATTGTTGAGGTTGTTGTTGAAATTGTTGGAGTTTTTCAATGTTGAGGTTGTTGTTGAATTTGTTGGTCTTATTGAATGTTGAGGTTGTTGTTGAACTTGTTGGTAATTTTCAAAATTGAGGTTCTTGTTGAATTTGTTGGTGTTTTTCAATGTTGGGGTTTTTGTTGAATTTGTTGGTGTTTTGCAATGTTGAGGTTGTTGTAGAAATTGTTGGGGTTTTTCAATGTTGATGTTGTTGTAGAAATTGTTGGGGTTTTTCAATGTTGAGGTTGTTGTTCAATTAGTTGCTGATTTTCAATATTGAGTTTGTTGTGGAATTTGTTCGTATTTTTCAATGTGGAGATTGTTGTTGAATTTGTTGGTATTTTTCAAAGTGGAGGTTGTTGTTGAATTAGTTGGTGATTTTTAATATTGAGGTTGTTGTTGAAATTGTTGGTGTTTTTCAATGTTGATGTTGTTGAATTTGTTGGTGTTTTTCAAAGTTGAGGTTGTTGTTGAATATTTTGGTGGTTTTCAATGTTGAGGTTGTTGTTGAATTTGTTGGTGATTTTAAATATTGAGGTTGTTGTTGAATTTATTGGTGTTATCAATGTTTTTTTTTTAATTTTTTTGCATTTTTCAAAGTTGAGATTGTAGTTGAATTTGTTCGTGTTATCAATGTTTATTCTGTTGAACTTTTTTGTTGTTTTAAAAGTTGAGGTTGTTGTTGAAGTTTTTGGTGATTTTCAGCGATGAGTTCGATGAATTTGTTGGTGATTTTCAATGTTGAGGTTGTTGTTGAATTTGTTGGTGATATTCAATACTTAGGTTGTTGTTGAATTTGTTGGCGTTATCAATGTTTATTTTGTTGAATTTTTTTGTATTTTTCAAAGTTAAGGTTGCTGCTGAATATGCTGGTGTTTTTCAATGTTGAGGTTGATATTGAATTTGTTGGTGATTTTCATGGTTGAGGTTGCTGTTGAATTTTTTGGAGAGTTTTTAATGTTTAGGTTGTTGTTGAATTTGTTGTTGTTTTGCAATGTTGAGGTTGTTGTTGAATTTGTTGGTGTTTTTCATTGTTGAGGTTGTTGTTGAAATTGTTGGACTATTTCATGTTGAGGTTGTTATTGAATTTGTTGGTGTTTTTGAATGTTGAGGTTGTTGTTGAATTGTTGGTAATTTTCAAAATTGAGGTTCTTGTTGAATTTGTTGGTGTTTTTCAATGTTGGGGTTGTTGTTGAATTTGTTGGTGTTTTTCAATGTTGAGGTTGTTGTTGAATATTTTGGTGGTTTTCAATGTTGATGTTGTTGTTGAATTTGTTGGTGATTTTCAATATTGAGGTTGTTGTTGAATTTTTTGGTGCTATCAATGTTTTTTTTAAATCATTTTGAATTTTTCAAAGTTGAGATTATAGTTGAATTTGTTCGTGTTATCAATGTCTATTTTGTCGAACTTTTTTGTATTTTTAAAAGTTGAGGTTGTTGAATTTGTGGGTGATTTTCAGCGATGAGTTTGATGAATTTGTTGGTGATTTTCAATGTTAAGGTTGTTGTTGAATTTGTTGGTGATATTCAATACTGAGGTTGTTGTTCAATTTGTTGGTGTTATCAATGTTTATTTTGTTGAATTTTTTTATATTTTCAAAAGTTGTGGTTGTTGTTAAATTTGTTGGTATTTTTCAATGTTGTGGTTGTTGAATTTGTTGGTGATTTTAAATGTTGAGGTTGTTGTTGAATTTTTTGGTGTTTTTCATTGTTGAGGTTGTTGTTGAATTTGTTGTTGTTTTGCAATGTTGAGGTTGTTGCTGATTTTGTTGGTACTTTTCATTTTTGTGGTTGTTGTTGAAATTGTTGGACTTTTTCAATGTTGAGGTTGTTGTTGAATATTTTGGTGGTTTTCAATGTTGAGGTTGTTGTTGAAATTGTTGGTGATTTTCAATATTTAGGTTGTTGTAGAATTTTTTGGTTTTATCAATGATTTTTTTTAATCTTTTTGTATTTTTCAATGTTGAGATTGTAGTTGAATTTGTTTGTGTTATCAACGTCTATTTTCTTGAACTTTTTTGTCTTTTTAAAAGTTGAGGTTGTTGTTGAATTTGTTGGTGATTTTGAGCGATGAGTTTGATGAATTTGTTGGTGATTTTCAATGTTGAGGTTGTTGTTGAATTTGTTGGTGATATTTAATACTGAGGTTGTTGTTGAATTTGTTGGTGTTATCAATGTTTATTTTGTTGAATTTTTTTTATATTTTTAAAAGTTGAGGTTGTTGTTGAATTTGTTGGTGTTTTTCAATGTTGTGGTTGTTGAATTTGTTGGTGATTTTAAATGTTGAGGTTGTTGTTGAAATTGTTGGAGTTTTTCAATGTTGAAGTTGTTGTTGAATTTTTTGGTGTTTTTCATTGTTGAGGTTGTTGTTGAATTTGTTGTTGTTTTGCAATGTTGAGGTTGTTGTTGAATTTGTTGGTGTTTTTCATTGTTGAGGTTGTTGTTGAAATTGTTGGAGTTTTTCAATTTTGAGGTTGTTGTTGAATTTGTTGTTGTTTTGCAATGTTGAGGTTGTAGTTGAATTTGTTGGTGTTCTTCATTGTTGAGGTTGTTGTTAAAATTGTTGTAGTTTTTCAATGTTGAGGTTGTTGTTGAATTTGTTGGTCTTTTTGAATGTTGAGGTTGTTGTTGAATTTGTTGGTCTTTTTGAATGTTGAGGTTGTTGTTGAATTTGTTGGTATTTTTCAAAATTGAGGTTCTTGTTGAATTTGTTGGTGTTTTTCAATGTTGGGGTTGTTGTTGAATTTGTAGGTGTTTTTCACTGTTGTGGTTGATGTTGTAATTGTTGGAGCTTTTCAATGTTGAGGTTCTTGAATTTGTTGGTGTTTTTCAAAGTTGGGGTTGTTGTTGAATATTTTGGTTGTTTTCAATGTTGAGGTTGTTGTTGAATTCTTTGGTCATTTTCAATATTGAGGTTGTTGTTGAATTTATTGGTGTTATCAATGTTTTTTTTTAATCTTTTTGTTTTTTTCAAAGTTGAGATTGTAGTTGAATTTGTTGGTCTTATCAATGTTTATTCTGTTGAACTTTTTTGTATTTTTAAATGTTGAGGTTGTTGTTGAATTTGTTGGTGATTTTCAGCGATGAGATTGATGAATTTGTTGGTAAT
>NW_027599873.1:0-20818 GCF_964194155.1 Cetorhinus maximus | reverse complement strand
ACAGTCCGGGGAGCGAGACAGTCCAGGGAGAGAGAAAGTCCGTGGAGAGAGACAGTCCAGGGAGAGACAGTCCGGGGAGAGAGACAGTCCGGGGAGGGGCAGTCTGGGGAGAGAGACAGTCCGGGGGGAGACAGTCCGGGGGGAGAGACAGTCTGGGGGGTGACAAACCGGGAGGAGAAAAAGTCCGGGGAGAAACAGTCCGTGGGGAGAGACAGACCGGGGAGAGACATTCCGGGGAGCGAGAAAGTCCGGGGAGAGAGAAAGTCCGGGGAGAGAGACAGTCCGGGGAGAGACAGTCTGCGGAGAGAGACAGTCCTGGGGGAGGCAGTCCAGAGAGAGACAGTCCGGTGGGGAGAGACAGTCCGGGGAGAGAGACAGTCCAGGGAGAGACAGTCCGAGGAGATACAGTCCGGGGGGAGAGAGAGAATCAGGGGAGAGAGACAGACTGGGGAGAGACAGTCCGGGGAGAGACAGTCCGGGGAGAGACAGTCCGGGGGAGACGGTCCGGGGTGAGACAGTCCGGGGAGAGACAGTCCGGGGAGAGACAGTCCGGGGAAAGAGTGTCCAGGGAGAGAAAAGGGGGGAGAGACAGTCCAGGGAGAGACAGTCCGGGGAGAGACAGTGCGGGGGGAGAGACAGTCCGAAGAGAGACACCCCGGGGAGAGAGACAGTCCGGGGGGAGAGACAATCCGGGGAGAGAGACAGTCCGAGGAGAGACAGTTCGGGGAGAGAGAGTCTGGGGAGAGACAGTCCGGGGAGAGAGAGTCCGGGGAGAGACAGTGCGGGGAGAGACAGTCCGGGAGGAGAGTCAGTCTTGGGAGAAGACAGTCCGGGGAGAGACAGTCCGCGAAAGACAATCCGGGGAGAGAGACAGTCCTGGGAGAGACAGTCTGGGGAGAGAGACAGTCAGGGGGGTGGACAATCCGGGGAGAGACAGTGCGGGGAGAGTGACAGTCCGGGGGGGTGCGACAGTCCGGGGAGTAAAAGTCCGGGGGGAGAGACAGTCCGGGGAGAGGGACAGTCCGGGGAGAGAGAGTCCTGGGGGAGACAGTCCGGGGGGAGAGAAAGTCCGGGGAGAGAGACAGTCTCCGGGGAGGGAGACAGTCCCGGGGGAGAGACAGTCCGTTGAGAGAGAGTCCGGGGAGAGACAGTCCGGGTTGAGACAGTCCGGGGGGACAGACAGTCCGGGGGGTGTGTCAGTCCGGCGATAGACAGTCTAGGGAGAGAGAGTCCGGGGTGAGACATTACGGGGAGAGAGACAGTCCGGGGAGAGACAGTCCGGGGGGAGACATTCACGGGGGGAGAGAAAGTCCGAAGAGAGAGAGACAGTCCAGGGAGAGAGACAGTCCGGGGAGAGACACAACGGTGAGAGACAGTCCGGGGAGAGACAGTCCAGGAGAGAAACTCCGGGGTGAGACAGTCCGGGGATAGACAGTCCGTGGAGAGACAGTCCGGGGAGAGACAGTCCGGGGAGAGACAGTGCGGGGGGAGAGACTGTCCGGGGAGAGACAGTCCGGGGAGAGTGACAGTCCGGGGGGGTGCGACAGTCCGGGGAGTAAAAGTCCGGGGGAGAGACAGTCCGGGAGAGGGACAGTCCGGGGAGAGACAGTCCTGGGGGAGACAGTCCGGGGGGAGAGAAAGTCCGGGGAGAGAGACAGTCTCCGGGGAGGGAGACAGTCCCGGGGGAGAGACAGTCCGTTGAGAGAGAGTCCGGGGAGAGACAGTCCGGGTTGAGACAGTCCGAGGAGATAATGTCCGGGGGGTGCGACAGTCCAGGGGGAGAGACAGTCCCGGGAGAGAGAGACAGTCCGGGGAGTGACAGTACGGGGGAGACAGTCCAGGGAGTGACAGACCGGGGAGAGACAGTCGGGGAGACACAGTCCGGGAGAGACAGTCCGGGGAGCGATAGTCCGGGAGAGAGAAGGTCCGGGGTGAGAGACCGTCCGGGGAGAGAGACAGTCCGGGGAGAGACAGTCCGGGGAGAGACATTCCGGGGAGAGACAGTCCGGGGAGAGACAGTCGAGGGAGAGAGACAGTCTGGGGGAGACAGTCCGGGGAGAGACAGTCCGGGGGGAGACAGTCCGGGGAGAGACAGTCCGGGGAGAGAGACAGACCGGGGAGAGAGACAGTCTGGGGGGAGACAGTCCGGGGAGAGACAGTCCGGGGAGAGACAGTCCGGGGGGAGACAGTCCTGGAAGAGAGACAGTCTGGGGGGAGACAGTCCGGGGAGAGACAGTCCCGAGAGAGACAGTCCGGGGAGTGACAGTCACGAGCGAGACAGTCCGGGGGGAGACAGTCCGGGGAGAGATAGTCCTGGGAGAGACAGTCCAGGGAGAGACAGTCTTGGGGGTGACAGTCCGCGGAGAGACAGTCCGGGGGGAGAGAGAGAGTCCGCGGTGAGACAGTCTAGGGAGAGACAGTCCTGGGAAACAGAGAGAGTCTGGGGAGAGAGAGTCCGGGGTGAGAGAGTCCGGGGAGAGAGACAGTCCCGGGAGAGACAGTCCATGGAGAGAGACAGTCCGGGGAGAGAAAGTCCGGGGGGAGACATTCCCGGGGAGATAGAAAGTCCGGGGAGAGAGAGACAGTCCTGGGAGAGAGACAGTCCGGGGGTAGACAGTCCGAGGAGAGACAGTCTGGGGAGAGACTGTCGGGGAGAGACAGTCCGAGGAGAGAGACAGTCCGGGGAGAGAGACAGTCCGGGAGAGAGACAGTCCGGGGAGAGACAGTCCGGGAGAGACAGTCCGGGGTGAGAGACAGTCCGGGGTGAGACAGTCCCGGGAAGAGAGACAGTCCGGGGAGAGACAGTCCGGGGAGAGAGACAGTACGGGGAGAGAGACAGTCCGGGAGAGACAGTCCGGGGAGAGAGGCAGTCCGGGGAGAGACAGTGCGGGGAGAGAGACAGTCTGGGGAGAGAGACAGTCCGGGAAGAGACAGTCCGGGGAGAGAGACAGTCAGGGGAGAGACAGTCCGTGGAGAGAGACAGTCCGGGGGGAGACAGTCCGGGGGGAGAGACAGTCTGGGGGAGAGGCAGTTGGGGTGTGAAATTCCGGGGAGAGACAGTCCGGGAGGGACAGTCCGGGGAGAGACAGTCATGGGGGAGAGACAGTCCGGGGGGAAAGACAGTCCGGGGAGAGACAGTCCGGGGGGAGAGACAGTCCGGGGAGAGACAGACCGGGGGGAGAAACAGACCGGGGAGAGACAGTTGGGGGAAAGACAGTCCGGGGAGAGACAGTCCGGGGGGTGAGACATTCCGGGGAGAGACAGTTCGGGGAGAGAGACAGTCCGGGGAGAGACAGTCCGGGGAGATACAGTCCGGGGGGAGAGACAGTCCGGGGCAGACAATCCGGGGAGAGACAGTCCGAGGAGAGACAGTCCGGGGGGAGACAGTCCGGGGAGAGATAGTCCCGGGAGAGACAGTCCGGGGAGAGACAGTCCGGGGGGAGCCAGTCCCGGGAGAGACAGTCCAGGGGAGAGACACGTGGGGAGAGACAATCTGGGGAGAGACAGTACGAGGGGAGACACAGAATCTGGGGAGAGAGACAATCAGGGGAGAGACAGTCCGGGGAGAGACAGTCCGGGGGGAGACAGTCCGGGGAGTGACAGTCCCGAGAGAGACAGTCCGGGGGGAGACAGTCCGGGGAGAGATAGTCCCGGGAGAGACAGTCCGGGGAGAGACAGTCCGGGGGGAGCCAGTCCCGGGAGAGACAGTCCGGGGGGAGAGACACGTGGGGAGAGATAATCTGGGGAGAGACAGTACGAGGGGAGACACAGAATCTGGGGAGAGAGACAATCAAGGGAGAGACAGTCCGGGGAGAGACAGTCCGGGTACAGACAGTCCGGGGGGAGACACAGAATCAGGGGAGAGAGACAGACCAGGGAGAGAGACAGTCGGGTGGGAGACAGTCCAGGGGGAGACAGTCCGGAGGAGAGAGACATTCCGGGGGGTGACAGTCCGGGGAGTGACAGTCCGGGGGGAAAGACAGTCAGGGGGCTGAGACAGTCCGGGGGGAGAGACAGTCCGGGGAGAGGCAGTCCGGGGAGAGACAGTCCGTGGTGAGACAGTCTGGGGAGAGACAGTCCGGGGGGAGACAGTCTGTGGTGAGACAGTCTGGGGAGAGACAGTCCGGGGAGAGACAGTCGGGGGAAAGAGTGTCCGGGGAGAGACAAGGGGGGAGAGACAGTCCAGGGAGAGACAGTCCGGGGAGAGACAGTCCGGGGAGAGACAGTCCGGGGGGAGAGACAGTCCAGGGAGAGAGACAGTCCGGTGAGAGACAGTCCGCGAAAGACAGTCCGGGGAGAGAGACAGTCCAGGGAGTGACAGTCCGGGGAGAGAGACAGTCAGGGGGGTGAGACAGTCCGGGGAGAGACAGTGCAGGGGAAGAGACTGTCCGGGGAGAGACAGTCCGGGGAGAGAGACAGTCCGGGGGAGAGACAGTCCGGGGAGAGAAAGTCCGGGGGGAGAGACAGTCCGGGGGGAGAGACTGTCCGGGGGGAGAGACAGTCCGGGGAGAGAGACATTCCGAGGAGAGACAGTCCAGGGAGAGATAGTCCGGGTAGAGACAGTCCGGGGAGAGACAGACCGGGGGAGACGGTTTGGGGGGAGACAGTCCGGGGGAGAGACAGTCCGGGCGGAGAGAGAGAGTCCGCGGTGAGACAGTCTGGGGAGAGACAGTCCTGGGAAACAGAGACAGTCCGGGGAGAGATAGTCCGGGTAGAGACAGTCCGGGGAGAGACAGACCGGGGGAGACGGTTTGGGGGGAGACAGTCCGGGGGAGAGACAGTCCGGGCGGAGAGAGAGATTCCGCGGTGAGAAAGTCCGGGGAGAGACAGTCCGGGGGGAGACATTCCCGGGGAGATAGAATGTCCGGGGAGAGAGAGACAGTCTGGGGAGAGAGACAGTCCGGGGTTAGACAGTCCGAGGAGAGACAGTCTGGGGAGAGACTGTCGGGGAGAGACAGTCCGAGGAGAGAGACAGTCCGGGGAGAGAGACAGTCCGGGGAGAGAGACAGTCCGGGGAGAGACAGTCTGGGAGAGACAGTCCGGGGAGAGAGACAGTCCGGGGTGAGACAGTCCCGGGAAGAGAGACAGTCCGGGGACAGACAGTCCGGGGAGAGAGACAGTGCGGGGAGAGAGACAGTCCGGGAGAGACAGTCCGGGGAGAGAGACAGTCCTGGGAGAGACAGTGCGGGGAGAGAGACAGTCTGGGGAGAGAGACAGTCCGGGAAGAGACAGTCCGGGGAGAGAGACAGTCAGGGGAGAGACAGTCCGTGGAGAGAGACAGTCCGGGGGGAGAGACATTCCGGGGAGAGACATTCCGGAGGGAGAGACAGTCCGTGAGGAGAGCCAGTCCGTGGAGAGACAGTCCGGGGGGAGACAGTCCGGGGAGAGACAGTTCGGGGAGAGAGACAGTCCGGGGAGTGACAGTCCGGGGAGATACAGTCCGGGGGGAGAGACAGTCCGGGGCAGACAATCCGGGGAGAGACAGTCCGAGGAGAGACAGTCAGGGGGGAGACAGTCCGGGGAGTGACAGACCGGGGAGAGACAGTCCGGGGGGGGAGACAGTCCGGGGAGAGAGAGGCAGTCCAGGGAGAGACAGTCCGGGGAGAGACAGCCCGGGGAGAGACTGTCCGAGGAGATACAGTCCGGGGGGAGAGACAGTCCGGGGAGAGACATTACGGGGAGAGACACTCCGGGAAGAGACAGCCCGGGGGGTGACAGTCTGGGGAAGAGAAACAGTCCGAGAAGATACAGTGTGGGGGGAGAGACAGTCCGGGGAGAGACAGTCCGGGGAGAGACAGTCCGGGGAGAGACACTCCGGTGAGAGACAGTCCGGGGAGAGACAGTCCGGGGAGAGAAACTCCGGGGTGAGACAGTCCGGGGGGAGAGAGAGAATCAGGGGAGAGAGACAGACTGGTGAGAGAGAGACAGTCCGGGGAGAGACAGTCCGGGCGGAGAGACAGTCCGAGGAGAGACAGTCAGGGGGGTAAGACAGTCCGGGGAGAGAGACAGTCCGGGGAGCGAGACAGTCCAGGGAGAGAGAAAGTCCGTGGAGAGAGACAGTCCAGGGAGAGACAGTCCGGGGAGAGAGACAGTCCGGGGAGGGGCAGTCTGGGGAGAGAGACAGTCCGGGGGGAGACAGTCCGGGGGGAGAGACAGTCTGGGGGGTGACAAACCGGGAGGAGAAAAAGTCCGGGGAGAAACAGTCCGTGGGGAGAGACAGACCGGGGAGAGACATTCCGGGGAGCGAGAAAGTCCGGGGAGAGAGAAAGTCCGGGGAGAGAGACAGTCCGGGGAGAGACAGTCTGCGGAGAGAGACAGTCCTGGGGGAGGCAGTCCAGAGAGAGACAGTCCGGTGGGGAGAGACAGTCCGGGGAGAGAGACAGTCCAGGGAGAGACAGTCCGAGGAGATACAGTCCGGGGGGAGAGAGAGAATCAGGGGAGAGAGACAGACTGGGGAGAGACAGTCCGGGGAGAGACAGTCCGGGGAGAGACAGTCCGGGGGGAGACGGTCCGGGGTGAGACAGTCCGGGGAGAGACAGTCCGGGGAGAGACAGTCCGGGGAAAGAGTGTCCAGGGAGAGAAAAGGGGGGAGAGACAGTCCAGGGAGAGACAGTCCGGGGAGAGACAGTGCGGGGGGAGAGACAGTCCGAAGAGAGACACCCCGGGGAGAGAGACAGTCCGGGGGGGAGAGACAATCCGGGGAGAGAGACAGTCCGAGGAGAGACAGTTCGGGGAGAGAGAGTCTGGGGAGAGACAGTCCGGGGAGAGAGAGTCCGGGGAGAGACAGTGCGGGGAGAGACAGTCCGGGAGGAGAGTCAGTCTTGGGAGAAGACAGTCCGGGGAGAGACAGTCCGCGAAAGACAATCCGGGGAGAGAGACAGTCCTGGGAGAGACAGTCTGGGGAGAGAGACAGTCAGGGGGGTGGACAATCCGGGGAGAGACAGTGCGGGGAGAGTGACAGTCCGGGGGGGTGCGACAGTCCGGGGAGTAAAAGTCCGGGGGGAGAGACAGTCCGGGGAGAGGGACAGTCCGGGGAGAGAGAGTCCTGGGGGAGACAGTCCGGGGGGAGAGAAAGTCCGGGGAGAGAGACAGTCTCCGGGGAGGGAGACAGTCCCGGGGGAGAGACAGTCCGTTGAGAGAGAGTCCGGGGAGAGACAGTCCGGGTTGAGACAGTCCGGGGGGACAGACAGTCCGGGGGGTGTGTCAGTCCGGCGATAGACAGTCTAGGGAGAGAGAGTCCGGGGTGAGACATTACGGGGAGAGAGACAGTCCGGGGAGAGACAGTCCGGGGGGAGACATTCACGGGGGGGAGAGAAAGTCCGAAGAGAGAGAGACAGTCCAGGGAGAGAGACAGTCCGGGGAGAGACACAACGGTGAGAGACAGTCCGGGGAGAGACAGTCCGGGGAGAGAAACTCCGGGGTGAGACAGTCCGGGGATAGACAGTCCGTGGAGAGACAGTCCGGGGAGAGACAGTCCGGGGAGAGACAGTGCGGGGGAGGGACTGTCCGGGGAGAGACAGTCCGGGGAGAGTGACAGTCCGGGGGGGTGCGACAGTCCGGGGAGTAAAAGTCCGGGGGGAGAGACAGTCCGGGGAGAGGGACAGTCCGGGGAGAGACAGTCCTGGGGGAGACAGTCCGGGGGGAGAGAAAGTCCGGGGAGAGAGACAGTCTCCGGGGAGGGAGACAGTCCCGGGGGAGAGACAGTCCGTTGAGAGAGAGTCCGGGGAGAGACAGTCCGGGGTTGAGACAGTCCGGGGAGAGACAGTCCCGGGGAGAGACAGTCCGGGGAAAGAGTGTCCAGGGAGAGTTAAGGGGGGAGAGACAGTCCAGGGAGAGACAGTCCGAGGAGAGACAGTGCGGGGGAGAGACAGTCCGAAGAGAGACACCCCGGGGAGAGAGACAGTCCGGGGGGGAGAGACAATCCGGGGAGAGAGACAGTCCGAGGAGAGACAGTTCGGGGAGAGAGAGTCCGGGGAGAGACAGTCCGGGGAGAGACAGTCCAGGGAGAGAAACTCCTGGGTGAGACAGTCCGGGGATAGACAGTCCGTGGAGAGACAGTCCGGGGAGAGACAGTCCGGGGAGAGACAGTCCGGGGGGAGAGACTGTCCGGGGGCGAGACTGTCCGGGGAGACAGACAGTCCGGGGGGAGAGACAGTCCGGGGAGACAGACAGTCCGGGAAGAGAGACAGTCCAGGGAGAGACAGTCCGAGGAGTTACAGTCCGGGGGGAGAGAGAGAATCAGGGGAGAGAGACAGACTGGGGAGAGAGAGACAGTCCGGGGAGAGACAGTCCGGGTGGAGAGACAGTCCGAGGAGAGACAGTCAGGGGGGTAAGACAGTCCGGGGAGAGAGACAGTCCGGGGAGCGAGACAGTCCAGGGAGAGAGAAAGTCCGTGGAGAGAGACAGTCCAGGGAGAGACAGCCCGGGGAGAGAGACAGTCCGGGGAGAGGCAGTCCGGGGAGAGAGACAGTCCGGGGGGAGACAGTCCGGGGGGAGAGACAGTCTGGGGGGTGACAATCCGGGGGGAGATAAAGTCCGGGGAGAAACAGTCCGTGGGGAGAGACAGACTGGGGAGAGACATTCCGGGGAGCAAGAAAGTCCGGGGAGAGAGACAGTCCGGGGAGAGAGAGTCCGGGGAGAGACAGTCCGGGGAGAGACAGTCCGGGGGGACAGACAGTCCGGGGGGTGAGTCAGTCCGGCGAGAGACAGTCTGGAAAGAGAGAGTCCGCGGTGAGACAGTACGGGGAGAGAGAGTCCGGGGAGAGACAGTCCGGGGTGAGACAGTACGGGGAGAGAGACAGTCCAGGGAGAGACAGTCCGGGGGGAGACATTCACGGGGGGAGAGAAAGTCCGAAGAGAGAGAGACAGTCCAGGGAGAGAGACAGTCCGGGGAGAGACACTCCGGTGAGAGACAGTCCGGGGAGAGACAGTCCGGGGAGAGACACTCCGGTGAGAGACAGTCCGGGGAGAGACAGTCCGGGGAGAGAAACTCTGGGGTGAGACAGTCCGGGGATAGACAGTCCGTGGAGAGACAGTCCGGGGAGAGACAGTCCGGGGAGAGACAGTCCGGGGGGAGAGACTGTCCGGGGGCGAGACTGTCCGGGGAGACAGACAGTCCGGGGGGAGAGACAGTCCGGGGAGACAGACAGTCCGGGGAGAGACAGTCTGCGGAGAGAGACAGTCCTGGGGGAGGCAGTCCAGAGAGAGACAGTCCGGTGGGGAGAGACAGTCCGGGGAGAGAGACAGTCCAGGGAGAGACAGTCCGAGGAGATACAGTCCGGGGGGAGAGAGAGAATCAGGGGAGAGAGACAGACTGGGGAGAGACAGTCCGGGGAGAGACAGTCCGGGGAGAGACAGTCCGGGGGGAGACGGTCCGGGGTGAGACAGTCCGGGGAGAGACAGTCCGGGGAGAGACAGTCCGGGGAAAGAGTGTCCAGGGAGAGAAAAGGGGGGAGAGACAGTCCAGGGAGAGACAGTCCGGGGAGAGACAGTGCGGGGGGAGAGACAGTCCGAAGAGAGACACCCCGGGGAGAGAGACAGTCCGGGGGGGAGAGACAATCCGGGGAGAGAGACAGTCCGAGGAGAGACAGTTCGGGGAGAGAGAGTCTGGGGAGAGACAGTCCGGGGAGAGAGAGTCCGGGGAGAGACAGTGCGGGGAGAGACAGTCCGGGAGGAGAGTCAGTCTTGGGAGAAGACAGTCCGGGGAGAGACAGTCCGCGAAAGACAATCCGGGGAGAGAGACAGTCCTGGGAGAGACAGTCTGGGGAGAGAGACAGTCAGGGGGGTGGACAATCCGGGGAGAGACAGTGCGGGGAGAGTGACAGTCCGGGGGGGTGCGACAGTCCGGGGAGTAAAAGTCCGGGGGGAGAGACAGTCCGGGGAGAGGGACAGTCCGGGGAGAGAGAGTCCTGGGGGAGACAGTCCGGGGGGAGAGAAAGTCCGGGGAGAGAGACAGTCTCCGGGGAGGGAGACAGTCCCGGGGGAGAGACAGTCCGTTGAGAGAGAGTCCGGGGAGAGACAGTCCGGGTTGAGACAGTCCGGGGGGACAGACAGTCCGGGGGGTGTGTCAGTCCGGCGATAGACAGTCTAGGGAGAGAGAGTCCGGGGTGAGACATTACGGGGAGAGAGACAGTCCGGGGAGAGACAGTCCGGGGGGAGACATTCACGGGGGGAGAGAAAGTCCGAAGAGAGAGAGACAGTCCAGGGAGAGAGACAGTCCGGGGAGAGACACAACGGTGAGAGACAGTCCGGGGAGAGACAGTCCGGGGAGAGAAACTCCGGGGTGAGACAGTCCGGGGATAGACAGTCCGTGGAGAGACAGTCCGGGGAGAGACAGTCCGGGGAGAGACAGTGCGGGGGGAGAGACTGTCCGGGGAGAGACAGTCCGGGGAGAGTGACAGTCCGGGGGGGTGCGACAGTCCGGGGAGTAAAAGTCCGGGGGGAGAGACAGTCCGGGGAGAGGGACAGTCCGGGGAGAGACAGTCCTGGGGGAGACAGTCCGGGGGGAGAGAAAGTCCGGGGAGAGAGACAGTCTCCGGGGAGGGAGACAGTCCCGGGGGAGAGACAGTCCGTTGAGAGAGAGTCCGGGGAGAGACAGTCCGGGTTGAGACAGTCCGGGGAGAGACAGTCCGGGGAGAGACAGTCCGGGGAAAGAGTGTCCAGGGAGAGTTAAGGGGGGAGAGACAGTCCAGGGAGAGACAGTCCGAGGAGAGACAGTGCGGGGGAGAGACAGTCCGAAGAGAGACACCCCGGGGAGAGAGACAGTCCGGGGGGGAGAGACAATCCGGGGAGAGAGACAGTCCGAGGAGAGACAGTTCGGGGAGAGAGAGTCCGGGGAGAGACAGTCCGGGGAGAGACAGTCCAGGGAGAGAAACTCCTGGGTGAGACAGTCCGGGGATAGACAGTCCGTGGAGAGACAGTCCGGGGAGAGACAGTCCGGGGAGAGACAGTCCGGGGGGAGAGACTGTCCGGGGGCGAGACTGTCCGGTGAGACAGACAGTCCGGGGGGAGAGACAGTCCGGGGAGACAGACAGTCCGGGAAGAGAGACAGTCCAGGGAGAGACAGTCCGAGGAGTTACAGTCCGGGGGGAGAGAGAGAATCAGGGGAGAGAGACAGACTGGGGAGAGAGAGACAGTCCGGGGAGAGACAGTCCGGGTGGAGAGACAGTCCGAGGAGAGACAGTCAGGGGGGTAAGACAGTCCGGGGAGAGAGACAGTCCGGGGAGCGAGACAGTCCAGGGAGAGAGAAAGTCCGTGGAGAGAGACAGTCCAGGGAGAGACAGCCCGGGGAGAGAGACAGTCCGGGGAGAGGCAGTCCGGGGAGAGAGACAGTCCGGGGGGAGACAGTCCGGGGGGAGAGACAGTCTGGGGGGTGACAATCCGGGGGGAGATAAAGTCCGGGGAGAAACAGTCCGTGGGGAGAGACAGACTGGGGAGAGACATTCCGGGGAGCAAGAAAGTCCGGGGAGAGAGACAGTCCGGGGAGAGAGAGTCCGGGGAGAGACAGTCCGGGGAGAGACAGTCCGGGGGGACAGACAGTCCGGGGGGTGAGTCAGTCCGGCGAGAGACAGTCTGGAAAGAGAGAGTCCGCGGTGAGACAGTACGGGGAGAGAGAGTCCGGGGAGAGACAGTCCGGGGTGAGACAGTACGGGGAGAGAGACAGTCCAGGGAGAGACAGTCCGGGGGGAGACATTCACGGGGGGAGAGAAAGTCCGAAGAGAGAGAGACAGTCCAGGGAGAGAGACAGTCCGGGGAGAGACACTCCGGTGAGAGACAGTCCGGGGAGAGACAGTCCGGGGAGAGACACTCCGGTGAGAGACAGTCCGGGGAGAGACAGTCCGGGGAGAGAAACTCTGGGGTGAGACAGTCCGGGGATAGACAGTCCGTGGAGAGACAGTCCGGGGAGAGACAGTCCGGGGAGAGACAGTCCGGGGGGAGAGACTGTCCGGGGGCGAGACTGTCCGGGGAGACAGACAGTCCGGGGGGAGAGACAGTCCGGGGAGACAGACAGTCCGGGAAGAGAGACAGTCCAGGGAGAGACAGTCCGAGGAGTTACAGTCCGGGGGGAGAGAGAGAATCAGGGGAGAGAGACAGACTGGGGAGAGAGAGACAGTCCGGGGAGAGACAGTCCGGGTGGAGAGACAGTCCGAGGAGAGACAGTCAGGGGGGTAAGACAGTCCGGGGAGAGAGACAGTCCGGGGAGCGAGACAGTCCAGGGAGAGAGAAAGTCCGTGGAGAGAGACAGTCCAGGGAGAGACAGCCCGGGGAGAGAGACAGTCCGGGGAGAGGCAGTCCGGGGAGAGAGACAGTCCAGGGGGAGACAGTCCGGGGGAGAGACAGTCTGGGGGGTGACAATCCGGGGGGAGATAAAGTCCGGGGAGAAACAGTCCGTGGGGAGAGACAGACTGGGGAGAGACATTCCGGGGAGCAAGAAAGTCCGGGGAGAGAGACAGTCCGGGGAGAGAGAGTCCGGGGAGAGACAGTCCGGGGAGAGACAGTCCGGGGGGACAGACAGTCCGGGGGGTGAGTCAGTCCGGCGAGAGACAGTCTGGAAAGAGAGAGTCCGCGGTGAGACAGTACGGGGAGAGAGAGTCCGGGGAGAGACAGTCCGGGGTGAGACAGTACGGGGAGAGAGACAGTCCAGGGAGAGACAGTCCGGGGGGAGACATTCACGGGGGGAGAGAAAGTCCGAAGAGAGAGAGACAGTCCAGGGAGAGAGACAGTCCGGGGAGAGACACTCCGGTGAGAGACAGTCCGGGGAGAGACAGTCCGGGGAGAGACACTCCGGTGAGAGACAGTCCGGGGAGAGACAGTCCGGGGAGAGAAACTCTGGGGTGAGACAGTCCGGGGATAGACAGTCCGTGGAGAGACAGTCCGGGGAGAGACAGTCCGGGGAGAGACAGTCCGGGGGGAGAGACTGTCCGGGGGCGAGACTGTCCGGGGAGACAGACAGTCCGGGGGAGAGACAGTCCGGGGAGACAGACAGTCCGGGGAGAGACAGTCTGCGGAGAGAGACAGTCCTGGGGGAGGCAGTCCAGAGAGAGACAGTCCGGTGGGGAGAGACAGTCCGTTGAGAGAGAGTCCGGGGAGAGACAGTCCGGGGAGAGACAGTCCGGGGGGAAACATTCACGGGGGGAGAGAAAGTCCGAAGAGAGAGAGACAGTCCAGGGAGAGAGACAGTCCGGGGGGAGAGAAAGTCCGGGGGGAGAGACAGTCCGGGGTAGACAGCCCGAGGAGAGACAGGCTGGGGAGAGACTGTCCGGGAAGAGACAGTCCGGGGAGAGAGACAGTCCGGGGAGAGAGACAGCCCGGGAGAGACAGTCCGTGGAGAGAGACAGTCCGGGGAGAGACAGTCCGGGGCGAGATAGTCCGGGGGGAGAGACAGTCCGGGGGGAGAGACAGTCCGGGGGGAGAGACAGTCCGTGGGTAGACAGTCCGAGGAGAGACAGGCTGGGGAGAGACTGTCCGGGGAGAGACAGTCCGGGGGGAGAGAAAGTCTGGGGGGAGACAATCCGGGGGGAGAGACAGTCCGGGGAGAGACAGACGGGGAGAGAGAGTATGGGGAGAGACAGTCCGGGGAGAGAGACAGCCCAGGAGAGACAGTCCGTGGAGAGAGACAGTCCGGGGAGAGACAGTCCGGGGAGAGAGACAGTCTGGGGAAAGAGTCAGTCTGGTGGGAGAGACAGTCCGGGGGTAGACAGTCCAAGGAGAGACAGGCTGGGGAGAGACTGTCCGGGGAGAGACAGTCCGGGGAGAGAGACAGTCCGGGGAGAGAGACAGCCCAGGAGAGACAGTCCATGAAGAGAGACAGTCCGGAGAGAGACAGTCCAGGGAGAGACAATCCGGGGAGAGACAGTCCGGGGCGAGATAGTCCGGGGAGAGAGACAGTCCAGGGAGAGACAGTCCGGAGAGAGGACAGTACGGGGAGAGACAGTCTGGGGAGAGACAGTCCGGGGAGAGAGACAGTCCGGGGGGAGAGACAGTCCGGGGGGAGATACAGTCCGGGGAGATACAGTACGTGGGGAGAGACAGTCCGGGGAGAGACAGTCCGTGGAGATACAGTCCGGGGAGAGACAGTCTGGGGAGAGACAGTCCGGGGGGAGAGTCAGTCTTGGGAGAGGGACAGTCCGGGGAGAGACATTCCGCGAAAGACAGTCCGGGGAGAGAGACAGTCCTGGGAAAGACAGTCTGGGGAGAGAGACAGTCAGGGGGGTGAGACAGTCCGGGGAGAGACAGTGCGGGGGTAGAGACTGTCAGGGGAGAGACAGTCCGGGGAGAGAGACAGTCCGGTGGGGTGAGACTGTCCGGGGAGAGAAAGTCCAGGGGGAGAGACAGATCGGCGGGAGCGACTGTCCGGGGGAGATACAGTCCGGGGAGAGAGACAGTCCGAGGAGAGACAGTCCGGGGAGAGATAGTCGGGGCAGAGAATGTCCGGGGGGAGACAGTCCGGGGAGAGAGAGTCCAGGGGGAGAGACAGTCCGGGGAGAGAGAGAGTCCAAGGAGAGACAGTCCGGGGAGAGATAGACCGGGGAGAGAGACAGTTCGGGGAGATACAGTCCGGGGAGAGATAGTCCCGGGAGAGACAGTCCGGGGAGAGACAGTCCAGAGGGAGAGACAGTCGGGGGGAGTGAGACAGTACTGGGAGAGAGACATTACTGGGGGAGACATTCCGGTGGTGAGACAGTCCGGGGAGAGAGACAGTCTGGGGGGAGGCAGTCCGGAGAGAGACAGTCCGGTGGGGAGAGACAGTCCGGGGAGAGACAGTCCGGGGAGAGAGACAGTCCGGGGAGAGAGACAGTCCGGGGAGCGAGACAGTCCAGGGAGAGAGAAAGTCCGTGGAGAGAGACAGTCCAGGGAGAGACAGTGCGGGGAGAGAGACAGTCCGGGGAGAGGCAGTCCGGGGAGAGAGACAGTCCGGGGGGAGACAGTCCGGGGGGAGAGACAGTCTGGGGGGTGACAAACCGGGGGGAGATAAAGTCCGGGGAGAAACAGTCCGTGGGGAGAGACAGACCGGGGAGAGACATTCCGGGGAGCGAGAAAGTCCGGGGAGAGAGACAGTCCGGGGAGAGAGACAGTCCGGGGAGAGACAGTCCGCGGAGAGAGACAGTCCTGGGGAGGCAGTCCGGACAGAGACAGTCCGGTGGGGAGAGACAGTCCGGGGAGAGACAGTGCGGGGAGAGACAGTCCGGGGAGAGACAGTCCGGGGAGAGACAGTCCGGGGGAGAGGCAGTCCGGGGAGACAGACAGTCCGGGGAGAGAGACAGTCCGAGGAGAGACAGTCCGGGGGGAGAGAGAGAATAAGGGGAGAGAGACAGACTGGGGAGAGAGGGACAGTCCGGGGAGAGACAGTCCGGGAAGAGAGAGAGCCGAGGAGAGACAGTCAGGGGGGTGAGACAGTCCGGGGAGAGAGACAGTCCGGGGAGAGACAGTCCGGGGAGAGACAGTCCGGGGAGAGACAGTCCGGGGGGAGACGGTCCGGAGTGAGACAGTCCGGGGAGAGACAGTCCGGGGAGAGACAGTCCGGGGAAGAGTGTCCAGGGAGAGAAAAGGGGGGAGAGACAGTCCAGGGAGAGACAGTCCGGGGAGAGACAGTGCGGGGGGAGAGACAGTCCGAAGAGAGACACCCCGGGGAGAGAGACAGTCCGGGGGGGAGAGACAATCCGGGGAGAGAGACAGTCCGAGGAGAGACAGTTCGGGGAGAGAGAGTCCGGGGAGAGACAGTCCGAGGAGAGAGAGTCCGGGGAGAGACAGTGCGGGGAGAGACAGTCCGGGGGGAGAGTCAGTCTTGGGAGAAGACAGTCCGGGGAGAGACAGTCCGCGAAAGACAATCCGGGGAGAGAGACAGTCCTGGGAGAGACAGTCTGGGGAGAGAGACAGTCCGTGGGGTGAGACAATCCGGGGAGAGACAGTGCGGGGGGAGAGACTGTCCGGGGAGAGACTGTCCGGGGAGAGTGACAGTCCGGGGGGGTGAGACAGTACGGGAGTAAAAGTCCGGGAGGAGAGACAGTCCGGGGAGAGGGAAAGTCCGGGGAGAGACAGTCCTGGGGGAGACAGTCCGGGGGGAGAGAAAGTCCGGGGAGAGAGACAGTCTCCGGGGAGGGAGACAGTCCCGGGGGAGAGACAGTCCGTTGAGAGAGAGTCCGGGGAGAGCCAGTCCGGGGTGAGACAGTCCGGGGGGACAGACAGTCCGGGGGGTGAGTCAGTCTGGCGAGAGACAGTCTGGGGGAGAGAGAGTCCGGGGTGAGACAGTACGGGGAGAGAGACATTCCGGGGAGAGACAGTCCGGGGGGAAACATTCACGGGGGGAGAGAAAGTCCGAAGAGAGAGAGACAGTCCAGGGAGAGAGACAGTCCGGGGAGAGACACTCCGGTGAGAGACAGTCCAGGGAGAGACAGTCCGGGGAGAGAAACTTCGGGGTGAGACAGTCCGGGGATAGACAGTCCGTGGAGAGACAGTCCGGGGAGAGACAGTCCGGGGAGAGACAGTCCGGGGGAGAGACAGTCCGGGGGCGAGACTGTCCGGGGAGACAGGCAGTCCGGGGGTAGAGACAGTCCGGGGAGACAGACAGACCGGGAAGAGAGACAGTCCAGGGAGAGACAGTCCGAGGAGATACAGTCCGGGGGGAGAGAGAGAATCAGGGGAGAGAGACATACTGGGGAGAGAGAGACAGTCCGTGGAGAGACAGTCCGGGTGGTGAGACAGTCCGAGGAGAGACAGTCAGGGGGGTAAGACAGTCCGGGGAGAGAGACAGTCCGGGGAGCGAGACAGTCCAGGGAGAGAGAAAGTCCGTGGAGAGAGACAGTCCAGGGAGAGACAGTCCGGGGAGAGAGACAGTCCGGGGAGAGGCAGTCCGGGGAGAGAGACAGTCCGGGGGGAGACAGTCCGGGGGGAGAGACAGTCTGGGGGGTGACAATCCGGGGGGAGATAAAGACCGGGGAGAAACAGTCCGTGGGGAGAGACAGACCGGGGAGAGACATTCCGGGGAGCGAGAAAGTCCGGGGAGAGAGACAGTCCGGGGAGAGAGACAGTCCGGGGAGAGACAGTCCGCAGAGAGAGACAGTCCTGGGGGAGGCAGTCCGGAGAGAGACAGTCCGGTGGGGAGAGACAGTCCGGGGAGAGAAAGTGCGGGGAGAGACAGTCCGGGGAGAGACAGTCCGGGGAGAGACAGTCCGGGGGGAGAGGCAGTCCGGGGAGACAGACAGTACGGGGAGAGAGACAGTCCAGGGAGAGACAGTCCGCGGAGAGAGACAGTCCTGGGGGAGGCAGTCCGAGGAGATACAGTCCGGGGGGAGAGAGAGAATCAGGGGAGAGAGACAGACTGGGGAGAGAGGGACAGTCCGGGGAGAGACAGTCCGGGCAGAGAGAGAGCCGAGGAGAGACAGTCAGGGGGGTGAGACAGTCCGGGGAGAGAGACAGTCCGGGGAGAGACAGTCCGGGGAGAGACAGTCCGGAGAGAGACAGTCCGGTGGGGAGAGACAGTCCGGGGAGAGACAGTGCGGGGAGAGACAGTCCGGGGAGAGACAGTCCGGGGAGAGACAGTCCGGGGGGAGAGGCAGTCCGGGGAGACAGACAGTCCGGGGAGAGAGACAGTCCAGGGAGAGACAGTCCGAGGAGATACAGTCCGGGGGGAGAGAGAGAATCAGGGGAGAGAGACAGACTGGGGAGAGAGGGACAGTCCGGGGAGAGACAGTCCGGGCAGAGAGAGAGCCGAGGAGAGACAGTCAGGGGGGTGAGACAGTCCGGGGAGAGAGACAGTCCGGGGAGAGACAGTCCCGGTAGAGACAGTCCGGGGAGAGACAGTCCGGGGGGAGACGGTCCGGGGTGAGACAGTCCGGGGAGAGACAGTCCGGGGAAAGAGTGCCAAGGGAGAGTTAAGGGGGGAGAGACAGGCCAGGGAGAGAAAGTCCGGGGAGAGACAGTGCGGGGGAGAGACAGTCCGAAGAGAGACACCCCGGGGAGAGAGACAGTCCGGGGGGAGAGACAATCCGGGGAGAGAGACAGTCCGAGGAGAGACAGTTCGGGGAGAGAGAGTCCGGGGAGAGAGAGTCCGGGGAGAGACAGTCCGGGGAGAGACAGTCCAGGGAGAGAAACTCCGGGGTGAGACAGTCCGGGGATAGACAGTCAGTGGAGAGACAGTCCGGGGAGAGACAGTCCGGGGAGAGACAGTCCGGGGGGAGAGACTGTCCGGGGGCGAGACTGTCCGGGGAGACAGACAGTCCGGGGGGAAGAGACAGTCCGGGGAGACAGACAGTCCGGGAAGAGAGACAGTCCAGGGAGAGACAGTCCGAGGAGTTACAGTCCGGGGGGAGAGAGAGAATCAGGGGAGAGAGACAGACTGGGGAGAGAGAGACAGTCCGGGGAGAGACAATCCGGGTGGAGAGACAGTCCGAGGAGAGACAGTCAGGGGGGTAAGACAGTCCGGGGAGAGAGACAGTCCGGGGAGCGAGACAGTCCAGGGAGAGAGAAAGTCCGGGGAGAGAGACAGTCCGGGGAGAGGCAGTCCGGGGAGAGAGACAGTCCGGGGGGAGACAGTCCAGGGGGAGAGACAGTCTGGGGGTTGACAATCCGGGGGGAGATAAAGTCCGGGGAGATACAGTCCGTGGGGAGAGACAGACTGGGGAGAGACATTCCGGGGAGCAAGAAAGTCCGGGGAGAGAGACAGTCCGGGGAGAGAGAGTCCGGGGAGAGACAGTCCGGGGAGAGACAGTCCGGGGGGACAGACAGTCCGGGGGGTGAGTCAGTCCGGCGAGAGACAGTCTGGGGAGATAGAGTCCGGGGTGAGACAGTACGGGGAGAGAGACAGTCCGGGGAGAGACAGTCCGGGGGGAGACATTCACGGGGGGAGAGAAAGTCCGAAGAGAGAGAGACAGTCCAGGGAGAGAGACAGTCCGGGGAGAGACACTCCGGTGAGAGACAGTCCGGGGAGAGACAGTCCGGGGAGAGAAACTCCGGTGTGAGACAGTCCGGGGATAGACAGTCCGTGGAGAGACAGTCCGGGGAGAGACAGTCCGGGGAGAGACAGTCCGGGGGGAGAGACTTTCCGGGGGCGAGACTGTCCGGGGAGACAGACAGTCCGGGGGGAGAGACAGTCCGGGGAGACAGACAGTCCGGGAAGAGAGACAGTCCAGGGAGAGACAGTCCGAGGAGATACAGTCCGGGGGGGGAGAGAGAATCAGGGGAGAGAGACAGACTGGGGAGAGAGAGACAGTCCGGGGAGAGACAGTCCGGGTGGAGAGACAGGCCGAGGAGAGACAGTCAGGGGGGTAAGACAGTCCGGGGAGAGAGACAGTCCGTGGAGCGAGACAGTCCAGGGAGAGAGAAAGTCCGTGGAGAGAGACAGTCCAGGGAGAGACAGTCCGGGGAGAGAGACAGTACGGGGAGAGGCATTCCGGGGAGAGAGACAGTCCGGGGGGAGACAGTCCGGGGGGAGAGACAGTCTGGGGGGTGACCATCCGGGGGGAGATAAAGTCCGGGGAGAAACAGTCCGTGGGGAGAGACAGACCGGGGAGAGACATACCGGGGAGCGAGAAAGTCCGGGGAGAGAGACAGTCCGGGGAGAGAGACAGTCCGGGGAGAGACAGTCCGCGGAGAGAGACAGTCCTGGGGGAGTCAGTCCGGAGAGAGACAGTCCGATGGGGAGAGACAGTCCGGGGAGAGACAGTGCGGGGAGAGACAGTCCGGGGAGAGGCAGTCCGGGGAGAGACAGTCCGGGGGGAGAGGCAGTCCGGGGAGACAGACAGTCCGGGGAGAGAGACAGTCCAGGGAGAGACAGTCCAAGGAGATACAGTCCGGGGGGAGAGAGAGAATAAGGGGAGAGAGACAGACTGGGGAGAGAGAGAGCCGAGGAGAGACATTCAGGAGGGTGAGACAGTCCGGGGAGAGAGACAGTCCGGGGAGAGACAGTCCGGGGAGAGACAGTCCGGGGAGAGACAGTCCGGGGGGAGACAGTCCGGGGTGAGACAGTCCGGGGAGAGACAGTCCGGGGAGAGACAGTCCGGAGAAAGAGTGTCCAGGGAGAGTTAAGGGGGGAGAGACAGTCCAGGGAGAGACAGTCCGGGGAGAGACAGTGCGGGGGGAGAGACAGTCCGAAGAGAGACACCCCGGGGAGAGAGACAGTCCGGGGGGGAGAGACAATCCGGGGAGAGAGACAGTCCGAGGAGAGACAGTTCGGGGAGAGAGAGTCCGGGGAGAGAGAGTCCGGGGAGAGACAGTCCGGGGAGAGACAGTGCGGGGAGAGACAGTCCGGGGGGAGAGTCAGTCTTGGGAGAGAGACAGTCCGGGGAGAGACAGTCCGCGAAAGACAATCCGGGGAGAGAGACAGTCCTGGGAGAGACAGTCTGGGGAGAGAGTGGGGTGAGACAATCCGGGGAGAGACAGTGCGGGGGGAGAGACTGTCCGGGGAGAGACAGTCCGGGGAGAGTGACAGTCCGGGGGGGTGAGACAGTCCGGGGAGAAAAAGTCCGGGGGGAGAGACAGTCCGGGGAGAGGGACAGTCCGGGGAGAGACAGTCCTGGGGGAGACAGTCCGGGGGGAGAGAAAGTCCGGGGAGAGAGACAGTCTCTGGGGAGGGAGACAGTCCGGGGGAGAGACAGTCCGTTGAGAGAGAGTCCGGGGAGAGACAGTCCGGGGAGAGACAGTCCGGGTGGAGACATTCCCGTGGGGAGAGAAAGTCCGAAGAGGGAGAGACAGTCCGGGGAGTGAGACAGTCCGGGGGGAGAGAAAGTCCGGGGGGAGAGACAGTCCGGGGGTAGACAGCCCGAGGAGAGACAGGCTGGGGAGAGACTGTCCGGGGAGAGACAGTCCGGGGAGAGAGACAGTC